>NW_009798283.1:653184-689417 GCF_000520075.1 Aphanomyces astaci
GCATGCGGAGCGCCCAAATGAGCTCATCCACTTCGATTGGCTCCAACTGCCGCCAGCCGCGAATGGCTGGAAATATGTGCTTGTCGTCAAGGACGACATGAGTGGGTTTTGTCGTCTGTTCCCTTCGGCAACGGCCGACGCGGAAAGCACAGCAAACGCCCTGATGACTTGTTTGCGACACATGGCATTGTGTCGACATGGGTTTCTGATGGCGGAACCCATTTCAAGAACGAAGTCGTGGGCAAGATCAAGAGGATGATCGGTGCCCATCACCATATCACAACGCCGTACACGCCGTGGGCGAACGACACAGTGGAAGTCGTTAATCGACTTATCCTGCGAGGGTTCAAGACCCTGACCAGCGAAATGAAGCTTCGTCCGGACGAATGGCACCGTGTGTTGGCCCTGGTACAGAGCGCGTTGAACCACCAGCCGGCGGGCCGTCTAGGCGGTGTGGCTCCAGTGACGGCGTTTCAAGGCTTGCCGTCTACAACCCCTTTAGCTGGGTTCGTACACCCAAGGACCAAGAAAGTACTGACGGTGGACTGGCTCTCGAAGGCGCGTCAAGAGTACATGGACGTGCTGCGACAAGCCATGGAAAATATGCACCGCGACATAGCGGCTCGAAGCGAGAAGTTGCGGCAGCAAGCGCGAGGCCGCCGCGAGAAGAAAGCGCATGTGCGCTTAGTGAAGTTTGCGCTGGGCGATTTTGTACTTGTGGGAAAAATCATCAAGTTCCCCAACAAGTTGGCACTCAACTGGAAAGGTCCGTACCGCGTATCGCGGGTCGACTCGGACTATGTGATGGAAGCCCAACAGCTCTTGGAGCCGTTTACTACGTCGGTCCACCATGCCAGCCGGCTGAAGTTTTTCAGCGATGCCGCATTGGATGTCACCGATGCCCTGGTGGACTACGCCGAGTTTGGCGATGAGGGTATTTTTGTCGAAGAACTTTTGGGCGCTCGCCGTAGCGCCGACGGAAAATCGAAGTGCGCGTCAAGTGGAAGGGCCTGGACGAAGAAGAAGCTTCGTGGGAGCCAGCCCTCCAACTCTATGAAGACATTGCAGTCGTCCTGCGCCGCTGGATCATGTAGAATGCCAGCGACGGCGTCGTCAAGGAAATGCGCGACGACTTAGAGGCGACCCTTGACCATTCACTGTAGGGGGAAGTGTTCTGCCGCGTCCGCAGAAGTGCGTCGTGTGCCCGCGGAAATGACCGAGGGCAAACCGCACCTACATGGGAGGTCGAGCACCGTCTGGTTTCGACGCGTGGTCGATATCGATGACTGGTTAGTATAAAAGGTTAATACCAGTCAGTTTGCATTGTGAGTCTAACCACCGTTGTGGTTGCTGTGCTGGTCGACGGAACGTCTACAGTGCGAGGTGCGGAACAGGGCTGGTCGGAGAAGATTTACTGTTAGTCCATGTCCAAAAATGAGACGTATCCGGATAAAATGTTTTCGCAATCCAAATCAATACTTCTTCGTTTTTTATGAAAATGAGTGCCAGGCATGAACGGACTATCCTAGGCGTAGATGGACCGGGCCATGCACGCCTCAAAACTCGCATCCATGTCTGAGTTATGCCGTCAAGCGTGAACGATTGTGTTATCCCGATATTTTGGTTAATAACGAATCAAAAGCTCGGAATATTTCGAAACATGGACAGAAATATTCCGCGACCAACCCCTACGAACTTAATTATGGGTTGTTTACCAGGGAATTCTCTACCTTTAGGACTAGTTTCAATTCGAAAATTATGAAGCAGGACAGAGATACGCCCATTTTTTGAAATCAAATGAATATTGTTTGTCATAAAAATTGAGGTCGAGGATTTCAAAATGGCGAAATCGTAGGGTTTGCGCCTACGACTCCATACAAAAATCAAGTTCTGGCCAACGAATTCCGCAGAATGATGTTATCCATTTCACATTCTATGAAATTCGTAGGCCAGAACTTGACTTTTGTATGCAATCGTAGGCGCACACCCCTACGATTTCGCCACTTTGAAATCCTCCACCTCTATTTTTTTCCAATTTATATACCGATATTGATATTACGCTGTAAAGTAAAATCGTTCAGCGGGCACTTAATGGCCACGGCCGCGTACTAGCTGCGTTTGGAGCTAGCGAACTTAACTGCTTGAAAATCTATTTCTGGCGGACTCCAGGGGGAAGCGGTGTGCTTTGGGTGCTGGAGGTGGTCTCCCAGGTTGTGGGGTGTCGCGGAGGCCGGATCGGAGGGTTAATGCTTCCTGTGGGCAGTGGGGTGGCCGGTGGCAGTAAGGAGTTGCGACGGGAGTGCCGGAGAAGTGTCTTGGCCTGTAGGTGGGCAAGGCGGGTACGGATGCGTCGGTCATGGCCAGTTGTGGCAATGTCGTGGTGATGGAGTTTGTGCCGAATGTTGTTATTAAGCTCAGTCAGGAGGGGGAGTTCCCTGGCGGAGCGAATGTGGTCCACATTGGTGGTGCATGTGGTGTGCCAGTGTCGGCGGAGGTTGCCCATTGGGCGGAGAACCATTGTTTGTGGAAGTGTGGAGCGTGTAGGTGCATGAGGGCAGCTGCCCAGTCGCTGGTGGATTGCGCCATGGTGGTTAGCATTTTCCAGACAGTGGTAGTGAGGTAAATGGTGGGGTAGGTAGCTTCGAGGTAGGCGCTTGAGTCGAGGACGTATTGGTCGTAGGCAGGGTTGTCGATCTGGGCCCAGTGGAGGCAGTGAGTGGGAGCCGTGAGAATCCAGGGCAGGCGGGGTTCAGAAGATTGTGGGTGGGGGCGGTGTAGCCAGTGTATAGCGTCCAGGAGGCGAAGAGCAGCGGTCCAGTGAAGATGGGTGGGGGTGAGGAGGCCAGGCGTGGTGCCGGTGGTGAGGAAACCGATATGAATGGGAAAATGGTTGCTAGTGGAGAGCTTGCTCCATAGGGTGGTGGAAATGTGGTAGATGGAATAGAATTGCGTAGGGTGAGCTGGCCCGAGGGAATGATAAGGAGCTATGCAGTCGGAAGGCTGTCGGCTAGCGTATGTCCCGGGGAGCCTTCGGGAACAACGAACGAGTAGGAGGCCGGTGTGTGGTGGGCAGTGACTGTCTGTATTTCCGTGGATAGGTGGCGCCACCAGGTGGTGGAGAAGGGATGGTGGGCCACATCGATCCACCAGTGGCGGCTCGTAGGGGGCGGGATATGGTGCAGTCGGGGCAATATCCGAGCGGGCCTTGGAAGGTAGCACCATTGGCCCCCCCCATCCACTAACCGAACCAGAAATCTCGGGGTGCAGGAAGGGGTGTCAAGCGTAGGGCTGTGTGGTAGAGCCAGCGGGGTTGTAAGCCACACGGCTGCCGACATTGGGTAGATTCCCAGTGGAGTTGGGTGGCAGCGAGTGCGAGTGTCGCCGGGCAGGAAGGTCCGAAGGAGTCGGTGCATGTGGACCAGAACACAGCATTTCGGATAGATTGGGATCATGCTGTGGTCCGAGTTTGGGGAGGGGTTACGACTGCGGGTCTGCCATTGCGGCCTGGTCAAACCAGTGTAGGTACTCGCACTTGCGGTGCAGTGCCCAGGAAGGTAGATATCCTGGTAGGGGAGCCAAGCTTTCGGGATGATGGCTTGTGTGGCGTGGAGGAGGTGTTGAGTGAGTGCGATCGCCTCGGGGCATTGCGGATGCATGAGTCCAAAGCGATGTTCCTGCGTGTCGAGGGAGTCCGGGCACGTACGGCAGTGGGCGTCCCAGCGGTTTTGGATGTGGTGCTTGCGCACGTTAGTGTGGAGGGTGTAGCAGATGGCACGCCAGTACAAGGAGAGGGCGGGGAGGTCCCATTTGCATAGGAATCCAGTGTTGAGGCGGATGGGCTGGATTATGCGACGGGTGTCTGAAAAGACTCGTTTATTGGTTGCGTGCTGTAACAGTAGTACATCACTTCACAGCCAATCCACACCGGTTGGCGGAAATAGTAGTCCTGATGGAGCAAATTCGTGTTGAACGCCCGCTGGCGATTGAGATTTTGGAGCTCTCGCCAGTGGAGAATCTAGTGCAGCAGGGTTGGCACACATTCTATTGTCTGTAAGATTCATATTCATGCTGCCAGCGTGCTTCGTTGAAGAAGTTGGGACCTCAATCGCATAGAACTGTAAACGACCCAACAGATCTGTTGAGAAATCTGTGTTTATGGAGCGTTTACATCATGATGTAAAATTTATTGGCAACCGGTGTGGGTCTGAAAAATGTAAATTTTGCTGATGTAGTGATGTACTTTGAAGATTTTTACATTTCTACATCAGCCGGTGGGGATGCTCTTAGCGGGCTTGTGCGGCGGGCCAGTCATGCCTGCTGTACACGGCACCAAGCCAAGGGGCAGTTGCACCTGTGACCGGCCGGTCATGGTCATGGCGAAGTTCCCGGAGTCAGGAATGATGAGGTGGGCACAGTTGATGAGTGGGAGGAGCTGGTGTGCTAGTGTGACGAGGGAGTCGGCTTCCGCAAGCAGTTTGGCACGTAGGACCGGATCCGACGTGCCATGTACGGTATGTCTTGATGAGAGCGTATCTATTCACCTGCAAACGTGCCCACTGGAGTGAGGAGGGCCACGAGCAAGCGAAGTTCCACCCTGTGGATGTTGCTGTAGCGGGGTTGCCCTCCGCGGCGTTTGAGAGACCTGGCCAGTATAACAAGGCCTATGGCCGTGGTGTTGTGACAGATTTGGAGCGCTACATCCCCGGAGTGATGCAGGCCTGCCAGGAGGCTGTGTATTTCGCAGCGTGCGGGGGTGATGTGGTCGGGGTGTACACAACCAAACGGACCCTACAAGGGTGGTGCCGTCGCGGTCCAAGTGGCTCCATGTGCCGTGTCCTACAGGGTTGCCCTAGTTCGTGATGCTGCCATCGCCGACGGAGTGAGTATTGTTGCCACGGTGTGTGGAGTGCCTTGCGCGGATGTGTCTATGACGTGTCTGTCCCGGTGATGAATTTGTGGCATTGGACGCGGCTGGTGCGGATGAGGTCAACATTGAGGATCGTACACCCCGCAATGGGGACCAGGCGAAGTCGGCTACGGGCTTCGCGTGGTGTAGGTGAGTACCAGATGTCCGAGCCCTTTCAGAGTTCATGCCAGAGGTGACGGCGATTTCTGGGCTAGCAGGAGTATGTCAAGTTTGGAGACTGGCACGTCGGCCAATGCGGTAGCTAAGTGTGACAGGTCTACCGTCCCGATGGGTAAGGTGGTGGGGGACGACAAGCATGACATGGAGAGGGATCTGGATGGCTTCGAAGCCACGGGAGGATGTGAAGAACGTGCGACCGAGTGGTTGTTCAAGGTATGGGAGATGGGACCGTAGCAGTGTCGGCGGATGGGTAGGCAGCGACTGGCTGGCAGGTTGGGGATCCCACTGGAGGGTCTGTTGCTGGAGTGTAGGTAGTGGGTTGTACAGCATACCTGTGGGGATGGCGTCCCATATGGGGGCAAATCGTTGGAGAGTTGCGCGGGTCCAGCCAAATTTGGTACGTAGGGACGGAAGGCTGAGCAGCATAGTGCCCTTTTCATTAGTAATGCCACCTACCTACGGACCATGCTGCCGTGGGAGCGGTTGGCCTGAAGAGATTCCATGAAGGTATCGTGGCTAGTGAGCCACGGTTGTAGGTAATCCGGAGGAGTTGGCAGAGCCGTTGGCGGTGGCTGAAGCGTTCACAATGGACGAGACCCAGTCCATCAGTGGGGTCGTAAAACCATGTATTTGGATGGTCTTGCGGTAAACGGAAGACGCGTCGAGCCATCTTACGGAAAAGGGTGTCGAGAGCAGGGGCGATAGTGTGGTATAGGACACTTGGAATCCAGACAGCGTTGATGATGTACTGTAACTCCTTTTTTCCGAGGCCGCGAGGGGCAATGGCAGTGGCCTGGGTGTTAGGTTTGAGTCAGGTTGTACGGGTGGTCTCCTCCCATTGGTTGGGGTTCCTTGGTGTATGCCCAGGTGCCTAACGCCCTCGGAGGGCCCCACTACACGGATGGGTTGGGGGTTTCCAAGTCCATCATTGAGGGAGATAGCAGGGTGTGTGTGGAGTGAGAGGTAAAAGAGGAATGATTTGTCCGCTCCGAAAACGCCTCCCGATGCAGATTAGCCTGTGAAGTGATTGGAGATCGTAGCACGGTCTTGGATGCCCGTGTAGGAGGTGGAGATATCGAGTGCGTCGTCGACGAAGAGGAGCCTGGAGATGGTGCGCGTGTGGGGTGGTTCTTCAGAGTGTTGACTGTGGGTGATATGGACGGGGTCAGTGCCACCCTATTGTTAACGTATGAATACATCCATGTAGTAGCCAATGTACATGACCGCTAGGATGGAGCTCTGGTCGAATTCTCGGATGCCAACGTCTAGCCATCCAAAGGTCGTGCGGATGTCGATCTGGCTGACCCCGAGAAAAGGGCCATGAGCTGGCGAGGAAGGGAGGGGACACCGAGTTTGCGGTAGATGTACTCCATGACCCAGCCTGGGATGCGGTCGAAGCATCTTAAGCAATAACGTGCACGTAGTCTTGCTGCCATCGATGCGCTTCTTGTCGTTTGCTACAGGTTGGCACCCGTGTCGGCCTTGGATATACGGAAGAGCTCTTCCTGCCGGCGTTGTGCGCGTTCGATGAGTAGGGAGGTGAGCGCGGCTGCGTCCTGGACTGTGCAATCCCGCTGAAAGCCGTGTTGCATCTCCTCGTTGGATATGCAGGGGGTGATGTAATCCCGTACAACGGTGAAGATGCGGTTGCTGAAAGCACTCTGAACAGTGATGGGGCGCCAAAGAGGAAGGCCAGGGTCGAGATTTACCACACCGTGGGCGGTGGCCGATTTGGCGAGGTATATCATCCGTTTGCGTCCGAGGATCGGGGGGACAAGGCCCGTGCGTAGGATCAGGTTGATGATGGTTCGTTCCCTTTCTCGGATGCACGTCGGGGCAGCAATCCAGAGTTTCTGTGAGACACCCTCATGACCTGGGGACACTCGCGTACGTAGACTGCGTTCGCAGCGTGCTTGCATGGCTTCATCGTAGTGATAATTGTCCCATGTGGTGCACGCGGGAGTTTGGAAGGCCTGCGCGACTACGTCGGGGTGATCCATATCATGGGAGAGCCAGTCACCGACTAAGTGTGGACCTTGCAGGTGGTCGGAGTCCAGGCCTGTATCTAAATGCCTAGGGTGGGTGGTTTTTTCAGCAGGGGGGATCCAGATGTCCAGCAGATTCGGAGTCTGCTGCAACCTCTTCTGGGTCGGTGCTGTAGTGGGGGGCCATCTGCAGGATGGACTATGACATTCAGAATGGAAATAGGTGGTGTGGGTGCGCCGAGTGCTGATCGGAGGAATTTCCGAGTTTGGCGGCCTTGAAACCAAGCGGTTCACTGTTGCACGCGGGTTTGCCGGATGCAGGTGTTACGCCAGTCTCGCCGTTTGCAGCATAAGTTTGTCCAGCGTGCAATGTCCTGTCATAGCCAGCGGTCCCAGTCGTGGGTGATGTCCTGTGCAGTGGGCATGTCGGTCCACCTATCACCGATCGCAATGGCGCCAGAGCGGTGCCAGCCTGGACAGAAGAATGTTGGGATTGCGGATCCACTTGGGCCATTCCACAAAGAGGACAAGTCGGAGATATTCTTCCCCCGTTGGGGGTTCGGCTTCATGGAGGCGGAGCTGTGTGGTGCACCAGTTGGTTCGTCGTATCCCCACTCCCATGTCGAGGGCCTTCCGAGTTTGGCTAGTTTCCCCAGTGCCAACATTGGATGTCATATAGAATGCAGACTCTGTGGCTCCTAATGGCTATGAGATGTGGAGTGAGAATGAGTCTGGAGGTCAGAGTTGTGTGGCCTTGTGTGCCGGAAGGTGGGAGTCCGCAATGATGAGGAAGGCCAGCGCGCTAGCGTGGAAATATGTAGCCAATTCATATCCCAGTTGACTACTCGTGTGTTTATTGATGTTGGTCAATTCAATACGCAGGCTCTCCTCTATTAGGCGGTTTGATGAAGGTGGCGTGCATGGGTCGCCAATGTAAGCTTCGCCCTAAAGGGATTATCGCCGGAGGATGTTATCCAGTTGGTGTCGGGCCGTTTCTGTGTTAGGTGGGGGGAGGAAACGCTGGATCCACCAAGTGCGTCGGTAGTGGCGTTGCCGGAGGGAGTTGATTGTTGGGGTATACGAATGTATAGAGTGAAAGGGTAGGGTTCTGACTCGACCCTATCTAGGCTTCCTGGTGTCGATGCCAAGGACCTGAGGAAACCTGGGACTGAACCAGCGACTATCGGTGTGTTCTTGTCCTACTTACAGACAACGAGGGAATTTAAGGCTCATCGAAGTTCTGTGTGTAGCGCAAATTTCACGATATGACTGGATAGCGTAGTTCGAAATTCAAAACATATTATAAAAATTCACCAATAGAAATATAAGTATTTCGTGATTTGCTGCTGATTGGCTGAAAAAAGTGTGTGACACTCAAAACTTCGATGAGCCTTAAATTCCCTCGTTGTCTGTAGATCAGGTGTAAAGTGATCTATAAGTAGACGCGCTCCCAACTGAGCCTGAAGAACTGGTCAATCTGGACATGAGATTACACTACGAGAATGAGTACTCTCGCCTTATAGCAAACATAAAATTTTGTAACGTTAATCGATTTGTGAATTGACGAAATCGTAGGGAGCTGGTCCTACGATTTTCATATTCAATGAGATCTCACTGTCAAGATAATCACAAATTGCCGGGCTCCAGTTGACCAATCCTCCTCTATCGTACAGGCCACATACAAAAGGTGAATGTGAGGCGTCCTAGTGGTAATGCCATTGATAGCATTATGTATGTAGCAGTACGCAAGTTGTGCTGCGTTGTACTAGTACCTAGTTGGGAGGAGCGATCGTTATGGAAGAGTTAACGTGATCTGCTGACAGTCAAGCTGCTGGGCTCGTTTGCGAATCAAGACTTTATGGAAATTCTTGTGTGGGCCATAAACACACAACCCGTAAGTATATCTCCGTTACTATTAATAAGCAACTATTAACTATTTGCGGGTCAAGTTGCTGACAGTGGCCTATCTACATTTCTCCAATTCACCTGTGAAGTACACGCAATTAAACAAATTCTACTTCAGGAGTATCGTTAATATCACGTGGTTGGATGTTTACCTTTGAGCAGCTTGACGACCACTAGTATGGCATTTCTTACAATACTCCATGAGGCACGTTGGAGTCGTCCGACGATAGCTGTACTATCTTTCAAGCGGGCAAGGTTCGGTGACGACATGGATGCTTACAGTCAACATTGATGTCAAAGATACTATCGTAGTACTAGTATTATTATGACTATGGTACTATGAATAGTACACAGGGAGATGCGGGAGCTGGCGATAACTCATCATAACACAATCGAGGCATTCATGATTGGCGAAAGCGAAACTGGAGTTTCCTCGCAGTCATCCAACTTGTTGGAGAGGGACATTGACTGCTGTACTGACACGTTTTATATCTGCATGTGCGATGCCTTGCATTCAAAAAATTCGCGCCATTTCACATTGAGGAAAACACAACAGTTCCAGATATTTCATCACTTTTGCGGATGCAATATTTTTATTGCGCATGTGCATGTTTTTGTGGTACTCAGACAGCATGTCGACATGCGCATATATCGAGAATGGACGAACTTTTATGAGGTTTTTCTCGAGCTGTGTCATACTTAGCACAATCCATCCTACTGATATTACAAGATAGCCCATTACTAGCTCAGCCTATGCAGCATGGTCTGCGCATGCACAGCTCTGTCTGGCATAAGGCATCTTACCCGCATGTACTAGTACTATCTCTGAATGAATGCTGAAGAAAATGACTATGACCTATTTGATTGGTCAATTGGATTTGATTTGCTCATTTTGATTGGCCAATCGTCTCGGAAAAACAACAGCTGTACTTTTCGGAGTGATTATTACGCATGGAACTTCAAGAATCTCCATTGGAATGGTTAAACTGGGACGGAGGTACCGGTAGTATACTTTAGTTAATAATATTGTCGATTTGATACAAATCTGGGGAGGGAGTGCAATCGAATCGCGCCGGCCAAACCGATCCACAACCGATTTGATTGGTTAAATTTCATTGAGAAGGTTTTGATTGGCTAATAATTTTGAGCACTTCTGAAGTAGCTAATCAAATCGATTTAAATTCCAACGAGAAACCACACCACAACACGAAATTTCACTCGGAAAGCACAATATATATCCGTTTCAATTAAAAAATTGTATGGTAGGTCAGAAATAGAATTTATTTAAAGTGGGTAAAGCAATATCCCTTGGTGCGAGCTTTCTTTCTGCACGCGGTCTGCTGACACTTCTTGCCGCCGTTATGTTTGATGCACAGTCCGCCCGTGACCGCACCCTTCATGCACCCTGCGGTGGCACATCGGGGGCCGCCACCGTGAGCCACGCAGTACCCGCGACTCACGGCACTATTGGGGCATGCGTGAAAGTTGCAGCGCTTGCCTCCGCCGTGCGCAATGCAGAACCCACCCGAGAGGGCGTACTTGGTACAGCCGTCGTGTCCACAGCGGCGGCCGCCGCCGTGGTGCGCGCAGAAGCCACCCAGCAATGCCGACTTGTTGCATCTTTCCCTGAGGCAGCGCTTACCCCCTCCGTGCGAGATGCATAACCCGCCCCCCTTAGCGCTCTTCACACACCCATCAATGACGCATCGTTTCCCTCCGCCATGCGATATGCAAAGACCCCTGGACTTGGCGCGCTTGGTGCATTGGTCGACCTGGCACAGTTTACAGCTGACGCGAACAGCGTCCGAGTGTGGGGACGATCGGCCACTGGAGGATTTGGAGGGAAGGTAGCTTGTGAGGTCATGGTAATGACGGGGAGTGGTGACGGATGTTAGCGGAGGCGTCTGGAGCGTCGTGGTAGCAGGGGAATCGTGGTATTGACGCAGCGAGGTGGCATGCTGCTGTGTGGTAGCTGCGTGGAGGAGACACAGGCCGCTGTCTTTGGCAAAGCGGTAGCAAGTGGTGGCTGCACAGTACGATACTGCGTCGTCCAATGTTGGGACCCTGTCGGATGATGCAAATGTAGAGTGGGGCGTTGGATGAAGCAGCATGACCAATGAGAACTAAATCGTGTTGGCGAAAGTGGGTGCGCCCCCGCGGGACAAAACAAGAGTGCGCCTCCTCGGGACAAAGCAAGAATGATCCCACACATGCAGAATGCATTTTTCGAGTAACGTTAACATTAATATTCGTTACCGTATACAATCCCAAAGGTACACACCATATGTTTGATAATGTAATGAGGGTGGAAGTGGTCGACTCGAACAAGTCGCTGAACGACGCTGGAGATCCGCGAGGGCCAGAGTCCCACTTCAACTTATTGCCAGCTGGGGCTCAGGGCGGATACGAACTTGAACGTAAAATCCACCAAGTCAATTCATACTCCAGTTGTCTACCGGTAGCATGCTTGCTCGCTTCCAAGCCCAAACCCGAAGGCGTACATACCTCTTTCGAAATTGTGAGGTGTGGAAGAGTACCACACTACTGGTTCGTGAATGGGTATGGCGTGGTGTAGTGGGATCGCAATCAACTTCGAAAGACAGAAATGACTTTCCTGGAGTTGTACTGTATAGCCGCGTTGAGCTCACTGTCAGTTCGCCGAGCGAGCTCGATGTTTCGGTCGCCCCATCTCAGTTGAACTGGCAGTGAGGGGCGTAGTACTTCGAAGTAGTACTGTACAACAGGAATGTCACCGGCTGCACTACAGTAGAATTTGAGAAAGGGCAGAAAGTACACAAAAAACTTGGAAATGTCGAGTTTTGCCAATCAGGAGTTCTGATTGGCCAAGGAGCATAGACAAGTATGGACATGAACGTTCAGTGTAGGTAATTCTTTGTAGGCAGAACCGGCTCTCTAATTCTTCATTGCACTTCAGTACTGTACTACATGTACTGTACTACGGTAGGCATAATTCTTCATTGCACTTCAGTACTGTACTACATGTACTGTACTACGGTAGGCAGGAAAGCACGAGAAGTGTAAAAGAACCCAATAAATGTCTGAAGACCCCGAGAAATCGGCTGAAAACCCCAAAAGGACGTCTGGTATCGTTATTTAGTGCTAGTATGTACCACTGTATCAATGGTTTGGAGATACTAGACGGATAGAGGACAGTAGAAAACGGAAAAGCCACCAACTCTGCCGACACCAGGTGGGTGCTACTGGAGGTAGGTCTTGTCGGAATCGAACGGTCGGACGACGATGCACTTGAGAAAGGGCATAAATTGCACGAAGGTCAATTGAGTTTGGATTATCAATTTTAAGACAATCGAAACTCAATTAACCATGGTGCAATTTATGCCCTTTCTCAATCGCACCATGGACTAGCGTATTCCGTCGGTACTTGTAGAGTACTGTACGTTTGGGCAAGATCAAAGGATTGGCGGGCCTTTTCCCATAACTATTTTTGTAGAGCTGCAATTACAAAACAAAATAGATCACCCTATGGGGAATGATAGCGTGCGTAGGGTGAGGGGTGTGGCTTTGGAATAGGCGTTGAACTGCAATAGTTATGGGCTAAGGCGCATTAAAAAGCATCCATATCCAGGTCGACCACTGCCTTTGAAATAATATACAAGTTCGAATTAAAAATATACGACAGATGGCGGCAAGTTAATAGAACACGGCTTGGGTTACTAGATTCTCAATAGTGAGTTGAAGATTAATTTTTAAACTCACCGCACTACACCTATTAAACACCTACTAAATTTTGAAATCATTCAAATTTGTCATGTCGCCGCGAAAACGACGAGGACGTGGTATGAACAAAACCAAGAAGTATGCGTGGCAACCAACATGCAAGTCGAAGAGCACCGCCAAGCCTTTGGAGGTTATCAGAGCACCAACACCACGACTATGCAAATTAGCAAAGACAAGCCCAAACAAGGCGTCACAGCAACACACTGCAAGCCCAGAGTACATCGTCGACACAGAGACCAAACGGCAAGCATGGGCTGTTTACTTCATCGAGACCTTGAATGCACCTCCAAGCGATGAATGGACCACGTACAGAGGTGCGATTTGGAGCATCATGAAGACGTTCAGTGTGCCGAGCGGGTCGTACGGATCTGTCCTGTCAGTACTGCAGGACGTTGCTGAGTGTGCTGTGGCTGGTGTCGCGTATGCTGAAAAGCCCTAGCAAACTGGTGGCCACAATAAGCTGATCGAACTTAGCTCCATCGAAAGCTATTTGATTGCAGATTGCATGGAATGGGGATGGGGGCTGCGCGAGTCAACCCACATGGTCAACCAGCTACGCTTGTCGCTCAATCGAATGCATGTCGGAACGTCTGCCGTGTACATTGCATACCTCCGTATGAATCCAGTTGTGACATCGATTGGTGCTCTCAAGCAAGGGACTGTAGACGCATCGTCAGCTTGGCCGAAAGCTCGCCTTGGTTGGGCACATCATTTGGCAACTCGCTTTGGGATATGGTCGTGGGATGCAGATAGCGTTGTTGACTGCACGCCATATCTCGACGCAACTTGTGTCACTGCTTTGGAGCCGAGGCAAATTGTTTCATGGGACGAAAGGCACAAAGAAGTCAAGTTCGGTGGCTACGGGGTGAATTGATCGAAGCGTCAAGTTCGATTTCGCCGCGATGCCAACGGCAAGGTCGATCCGAATGGCGAGTTGGCCTCAACCAAGTCCTTCCTGAACATGAAGTACATGAACCAAGCAAAGTTCATGCCATGGGACGCGTCGCTCAATAAAGACGTCGACGACTGCTTTCAACGCCACCGCGTGATGACCCAGCAGTTGGACAAAGATGACCCCCGAAAGTTCTGCTCTTCAACTCCCAACCGCCTTGACAGCGCATACCTGCGCATCATGGACCCAACACTTGGTCCTCACCAGGGTTGTCCTACAAGCGAACGCATCATTCAAGATGTAACCAAGTGTTTTTCAAACCATTTGCTGGCTGTGATCAACGCCAGTGGTACAGTTGTGCAGGGACTTGGAAGCCGAAGCGGGTTACGAAACACGGTACGGAATGGTGGTTGGGGTGGCACACGTACTAAATCACTAGGCCTTGCATTGCGCTGGGTGCATGACGATGCGCTTGAACAAACCAACTTGCTGGTAGCTAGAGCAATCGTTAGTCAGGTGGCACCAGATAACATATTTTTCATATAGACTTCTAAATTTGCACATGAATGAATCAGAGCTCAATCAGCACCATGAGTTCAGGGACGACGGAATACCAAAGGTCGAGAAGACATTCGCCGGTATCCAAAGCAGCAAATCCATGGGCGAGGCCGAGGCGGTCCAATGACTACTGCAGTGGGCCATTTGACAAAAGCTCCATAAAACCTGAAAACCGTATTGTATGCCAATTCGTACCGACGGATTCCACTGATGCATTCATGTGAAAATTGAATAGTGAGACCTTGAAAGGATTTGACGATTTCAAGTCGTTTATGTATTGAAAGGGTGTCAAATGCATTTGCTATTTGTATTGTCCTGTCAATTGGTACCCCTTTTATATTATAATTTTGCTTGGTTTTAAACCTAGTATCTGTACACTTGACTTTCTGTGAATTATAATAACTTTTGTAAACGTATATTAAAGCAGTTATTGAATATTAGAGGTAGAAACCACCATGACTATTAGGGTCTAGTAGGTAATTTAAATAAAAGTGGTGCACAAGTGAATAAAATTACCGTAAACGTAATCATGAACAGATAGAAAAAAGGAGGTTTTCGATCCCTTATAACAAAGCCAAATATTCTCTATGTTCTGTCAAAATTGTTATCAGGACTTTTCCTCTCCAGACAGGCCATATCCCAAAATTTCGTGTAAATCGGACAAGAATTGACAGGGAATCCATTCGACTTCCCCAAACGTACCCCAAAAATGTAGCCAAAATCTGATCCAAATAGGTACAACCCCGTGCGGAAAGTCAAATGCTTTCAAAGCAGGTACACGAGCGCGTGCCCTCAGCACTCGAGACAACAACAATATCGACAGCCTTCAGATCCATCCATCGCCGAGAAGTGAAACATGATTGTATACAGTCAATTGGATGATTTTCAACCAATAGCCGATGTATAGGTACAACTCCATGAGCAAAGCCCAGAATCTTCCAAACAGAACTTGAAGAGAGAAATGGGTACAACTCCGATGGTAAAAATCGGGGGTACAAGTCCCGCCGGAATACGGTAGTAGGCTCGAGTTGCCACATAGGACAATTTCATCTTCAGCAGGACATTTCCAAAGTTGGCAGGCCAAATTCTAATCAGCGTTAACCAGCCAGGACCGATACTCAACAAAATTGAGCAGGACAACTTAGATTGTGCAGGACATCAACAAGTATAAATTGTGTTCGCATTGCAGTTCAGATACAAATCAAAATGGGTGATTAATGTCGTATTGATTTCAGTAAGCCATAACCTTCGCTGTTGTAACTTCCATCACAATAATTACACAAGCATTGGATGTTCCACTCTGGTCCCATGTAAGAAATGAAAAGAACTGTAAGCTTTCGAATGTGTGAAGAGGCAACAACAACCAACCTGGCTTCACCATCCACCAACCAGGGTTCAAAGACACAATTGGATAATACGAATGATTGATGAATGGCGACTCGTTCCCCGTCGTTCCCCGCATACATTGCATCAATGTACAATCCCCCTTGTTCTCGTGATACGATGACAAGGTACCCACCCATGTCATGAGTTTTGCACCGCGTGAACTCGGCTTTGCCAAAACGCTCCCCCACGTATTCAATGATTTTCATGCCAGGAACAACGTCTTCTTCAAGACTCAACGCGTATTGACCACTCTACAACTGTCGTTTTGGGTACCGACGACGTTGTTGTATAGCGTTGTTGCGGCTGTTTAAACTAGCGGTGCAGCGTCCCGACGCGCATTCAGAATAGGTCATGACATAGTCATTGCGAAACATAAGGGGACATGGTATTGCATCGTGTGCAGTACTCGTCGTAGACCCCTCGTTGGTACTTGCCGCCTCGAGGAAATTTGGCAATGCGAGGTGAGCGGCTGGTTCGCAACATGTATCGATGTGTTTGTTGTCCTCGCAACATCATGTCCGCGCACCATTGTGTCCCCGCAACATCGTGTCATCACAAGGAATTCACGAAAGAAAAAGAATATAATCGGCACATCACTGGTCAGTCACGTTAATTTGCCTTACTTTACCCATGTTTCCCTAGGGGCTCTAGGGAGGGCAATGAACTCACATATCACCATAGGGGGGGGTCGCTTGATCACTGAATCCCATAGGTATGGCAACAATGCCCTCGATGTTTCCCCATATTCCCTGCTACATTACCAATCACTGGGTGCAGGGACTCATTTTGTTCAATTTGCATCCAAGCCCACATGGAAACTTCCCTTGTCCGCGTGCACCGATCGTATGCCGACAAGCAGTCAATCCTGGAGGCATGGGCCGCCTCCACCGATATCTGTTAAGTAGAATTCAGCCGGCGCCATGACATCCCGTTGTCGACAATCCAAAAATGGCTTGGCAATGCCCAGAAGATCAATGCTGTGGACGCGACCAAGACCATGAAGCACAACATGAAGAGAAACGAATGATATGGCGGCGACAAGCAAGTGCGCAAGTTGGACCAATAGTCGCAGACTTTGTTGGCCTGGATCGTATCAGCGCCCAACCAGTTGGATATGGCAAGCGTAAGGGTCCAAGCTCGCGATATTTGGTCCGATGGGCTCGACAAGTCTCAATACGAATTCAAATGTGGTGACAATTTCCGAAAATGGTGCACCCGCTTCGTGGAACGACACTTTCCTGAGAAGTTCAACAATCGATTGAGGTTGGCATCAGCCGACGCCAGCCATACATACTGTGCCGTCCGGTGCCGGTGCTCTTTCGAACCAGAACGCGGTCATCTTATGCCGTCCGGTGACGGCGCTCCATCGAACCCTACAAACGGCACACCATACCACGCAGCTGTTGACATTGACAATGCAAATCAGCCTCTTCTCCACCCAAGTTCAACGAACCGTCCTGACATCAACCGTGACACCAACAACGAGGACGACGACGTGACATCAGAGACGTTTCAAGACGAAACATCTATGAAGCTAGAAAATCGAGACGAGTACGGCTTGGGCTCGCCGGTCGACACGTGGCCGAGCAACCACCGGCAACCAAGCTGGGCGTGGGGGCAGAGGCGACCTCGGTCGCGGTCGCGGAAATGGTGGCCGTGGAGGACGCGGCGGTCGCCTGAACTGGCATGAACAAGGAAACTACGCAAATGAAGATGAGAAAGACTACAACGAAGACGTGTTTACAGTCGAGTTGATTGAGCATGCGGGCATATACCGCGCCGTGAACGAACCCAGCACGGACGACGACGACGACTTCGCCAGCCTCCACGAAGAAGACGAATGGGAAATGGTGAGCCACGAGCTGGTGCACTATGCGGAAATAACAGACCTCGATCAGTGCAACAACGCCCCCCCCCGTACCTACACACCAAGAAGTAATCATGGACAACGGCGCCACTGCGCACATGACCGGGGACCTAGCTCTTCTCCACTGCATCGTACCATGCAAGCGCGGAGTGCGGCTCGCTGACGACCACGCCATTCCTGTCAACAAGATGGGAGAATGGGAATGATTTCAAAGAATACGAAGAGGACGGTTACCTTCCAAACCTCCTCTACGTCCCGACACTTCGCAAGACACTGCTGTCGATCAGCCGCATCACGCGGCACTCCGACGAAGCGGTGCTAAACTTCAAGCATGACTATTGCGCAGTCAACGTGAAGGATCACTTATCCATCGTGGCAAAATGGAACGATGCGTAAATCTACTCGATGCGTGGTGAACTCATCCTGCCCGGTCGAAGTCAACACTGCCGTAAAGCTCGGCGCTGGCTTGTGGCTCGCGAGGA
This sequence comes from Aphanomyces astaci, assembly GCF_000520075.1. Classification (NCBI taxonomy): domain Eukaryota; phylum Oomycota; class Saprolegniomycetes; order Saprolegniales; family Verrucalvaceae; genus Aphanomyces; species Aphanomyces astaci. The sequence goes on from NW_009798283.1 coordinate 671,105, forward strand.
TGGGGCACATCCCCGCAGACACGATGACCGCTGTCGGTAAAGCCACAACAGGCGAACCAAAGCAAGCCCCAAAACAATCACATGCAAGGACGGCGTGAGTGGAAAGATGGAATTCAACAACGTACCAAAGAAAGGAGATCGACCCCTCCACAAGATTGGGACAGTCTCCACACCGACTTGTGGGGACCAGCCAAGACCAAGTCGCCGAACGGGTCCGACTACTGCATCGCCTTCTCTGAGGGCGCGACCAACTAGGATGTCGTACGGTTCCTACGCAACAAGAGCGACACATTTAACGCCATCAAGGAGTTCATACCTTGGTTTGAACGCTAGACTGGCGCCAAGCTGAAAACGCTACAATCAGACAACGGAGGTGAATTCATTAACAACGAAGTAGAAGCCTACCTTCATGAACGCGGGGTCCATCACCAAACAAGCACCCCCCCACATGCGGAACGCATAAACCGTATAATCATCGAGATGACCCACACGATGATGAACCCCTCGGGACTCTCCAAACACTGGCGGGCCGAAGCGATAAACACCACCGCCTTCCTTCGGAACCGCACGTCTAACACGGAGACCAAGGATCAAACACAGCATGAATTTTATGCGTTTTGGCTAGCATTTCTTGGACGGCAACACTCATGGTGTTGTGCGTGTACAGCGCTCGTAGCGGCATTCAATTCAAAATCGTCAACCTTTCAAACACTATACTTTTTCCCTCCATCATATTTCACAAGTTCAATTTGATAAGAGCTTTGTTTTGTCCAATTAGATATGAAAGGCAAGGCTATTGGTAGAAACATGTTGGCCGATCAATGAACAATCGGCACATTTATGGTCGGCCACGTTGGCAGAAATTGTGCTTCAAGCTTTGCACAAGTTGTGCTTTTCGACAACGAGGGAAAAAACCAATAAAAGGCTGACGAACACAAAGCCGTGGCTGAATAAACCAAAGAGTTACCACGTTACAAACACGAACTCAATCATCTCCCAGTATGGTAGTACTACTAGACAATGCTTAGTAGATGATACTATCAATAGACATACTAGCACCGAATAAACGTTTATCCGGAATTCAAAGTGACCCTAAATGACCTGTCATATCTCAAAGTGACCTGTCAATGACAGTAGCTAATGTAACTCCATGTAGTGATATGCCATTGCCGTCGCTTCATCCTGCCCTCGCACCACCATGTCCTCACTTCATGTCCTCGCAACATCGTGTCCCCGCAACATCATGTCCCCGCAACATCGTGTCCCCCCACCATCCGAAAGTTCCCCGCGACTCATCGCCTTGTTTGCGGCGGCAAAGTGCTTAGCCTTGCCGCAGTAGTGGCAGTCGCCTGTTGACATCAAAGCGGACTTGCTTTGCGAGCCAGGTTTCGTCTCTCATCGTCTAACTTGAGTTCGGCTAGGATCGAGGGTGGTGTTTTGTACGCGTTTCTGTTACGTCGCTCTCGGGTGATGTACATCACACTGTTGGCAAAGCGTGGGGTGCGAAGGCACAGGAACCGGTTTATGTGTGCGCTGTCGGGCGTCGAGTCCTCAGCGGCGGTGAGTTTTCTCGTGAACTCTTGGGACTTATCGGTGAACGTTTCTAGTCACGATCGTTCGCTCCACTCCAGCTTGCTCATTTGGAGCTGGAGTGTCACCAAGTTGACCTCTGATGCGCTTTCGTAGATCACTCGAAAAGCTTCCCACTTGGCGTGCGTCCTGGTGGCCGCTTGGACGTATTTCAAGTGGTCAGGGTGAATGATCTGCAGGATGTAGGAACCCCGACGAGGTCGTCCTCCTCGGTGTGGCCCTCGACGAGTGTCCCGGGCATCTCTTGAGGTACTTGCTGAGGCGCTGTTGGTTGATCTTGGCCCGGGTCTTCACGCACCACTCTTGGTACAGAGAACCCCGGAAAAGTCCGACCCCCCAAATATCCGACCACCTGTCTAAATTGATGTAATTTTATTCATCGTCGACGCACCTTTGAAATTGAATTTATCCATCACGAAGCCAATCACAAAGCAGTATTAATGCAAGTTTATGATTGGCCTATTCGAATTCAAAATTTGAAACGCTTCACTTGACATCATGCCGACGCGACACCGCAAGAAGTCATACTCCATCGACGAAGAGCGAAAGCTCCTGGCTATGTTCGAAGCCATCGCAAGTTCTGTGCTGAGGATGGAATACCTCGAAGAACGTGGATCGACTGGCAAAAGCGCCGCACAGAACTTGCGACGACTCGACGCGACGCCAAGCGCCCAACGTTGGGTGGACAAGGCGCCAAGGCCATCTTCCCGTTCAAGTACGAGCTCCTTGCCTTCATGAAGGATGTTCGGCGTGAGGATCACATTCTTACGTCGATGCATATGGTAACCTTCATGAAGCGCAACCACGGGGAATGGTTGGCGTCGTACCGAACAGGCAAGCGCGACGCGTACAGTCCCTCTTGAAGCGTTTGCCAAACGACATCGCTTTTCCCAGCGAGTTGCGTGCTTCACGAAGATGCCCACCCCCGATATGCTGGAGATCCGCCAGGATTTTGCGTGCAAGTTTTGGACCAAGGATCATGCGTACGCTGCCAGCGAAATCATGAACGTCGACGAGACCGCCGTATACTACGACGTGCCCCCTGGCAAGATCTGGGCAGAAATCGGCAGGTCGTCCAAGGTCGACAAGAAGCAGAAGCATTCCGACCGTATCACTACGGTGTTGACATGCCGAACTGATGGTATGTCGTGTTGCATGAATGGCTATTGACGATGTTGTGTGTAGGGTCTAAACTACCCATTTTGTTCATCGTCCATGGCGTCCCCAGTGGTACAATCGACGAAGTGGAGATGGACACCTATCCCGAAGAGCACTACTACAGTGTCCAAGAATCAGCATGGATGGACAGCCGCGTGTGGAAAGCGTACCTCGAGATTTTGCCGCCGTACATTGAAGGCCCCACGGTCATAGTCGCCGATAACTTCGACGCCCACGTTACGCAAGAATCCGCCAATGTCATCGCTGGTGATCTGCACAACGTGCTCGAGCCACTCCCTGCCAACTGCACAAGTGTGTGTCAGCCCTTGGATGTAGGGGTTATGGGGCCGTTCAAGAAGTTGTTGCGGACACTGTGGCTCGATGCCTTGTCTTTCGACAGCGATTCCAACGTTGTATTGATATTTTTTAGGAAAATAAGCCGTAATAACGATAGAACTGGTCAAGACCAACAGAAGTTACGGTTCAAAATTTCGATTTGTGAAAAATTGATCAAGTAATAGAATTTAAACCAACCAGCCTTATGGTATGGAAATATATGGAGCCAGGCACATTTTGGCCGAAAAGGAGCATCAAGTATATCTTGGTCTTTGTATACAGCACTTATCCGTATGAACGTTTCCATTGTATCCGGATTATTCAGGATGTTTAACCTATTTACCAGATAAAAAATGTAAGTACAAATAATTTAACGTCAACATTACGTGGCTTTAACTGAAATAACCGAGGCGTTTAATAGTAAAACGTCTCCTCCTGAGGATGGCCGATCTGTAGTCTTTAGATGAAATGCACCATACGTAAAAAAAATGGTGGCGTTTTATATTCTCTTGTGGTGATGTCAGCATTAAAATAAATCGTTCTCGTTCTCGAGCTACTGGGATTTGAATTCATGGCCAAAACTTCACAGAAAACAGTGTCAATAATTGATGCATTACCTTACCCCTAAAAAACCTTGATGTTTGTATTTGATTAAATTAATATGCAAAATAATTTGATCAAAAATATAATTGCATGCATTTTGCAATACGTAATAAAAATTTACATGAATCTAATTAGTCAGATTTAAAAAATGCACTCACATTTTAAAACACTGATGTGGATCAGAACAGTAGCGGCATAGTGGAGGCCATCCATTCGTTGCCACGAGCAATACGCTGCTGCTTCGTTGTCTATGGTAGCGATGACTCGAAAGTGAGTATTTCGATGTATCACGTAGCTATGCACAACTGCCGTGATGCTCTCGTAGGCATGTATGGCGGGACAGCGTCAAGTTTTTCTAGTTGACATTCTATTTAAATACTTGTATTTTTGTTTGAGATTGAAAAAAACTGGCCATCTACGTTATGGCCAGTTTATGGTGCACTTGAAAGAGACTTCGTTGTAGAATGCAGCTTATTCGTCTCCCAGGACCGGGATTTCAATTCTGAAAAGTGCTGCATGAAGCCGAAAGGTTGGGCATTCTTCTGATTATTTAATCGGCTTGAATAGACTTCAGCTTAGCGTTTATTTACTTCGATTCCCCTCAAGTCAAGGCAAAATAGGAGGGACGGTTTATGGTGCACGGTTTAAGCTTAAAATATGTATGCTGTTTTTGCTTATTTTTTAGTGATTTCATTTTTCTAGTGATTCGATTGGCTACTCCAAAAATCAAGCAATTCCATTGGCCAATTTGAGTGCACCTTAAACTGTCCCGTGCACCATGAACTGGCCATCTACGTTACTTCAGCATTGAGAGGTGTAATAAAATATAGAGACGAATATTATCATATCCAATCATACAAGGCCAACACAAAATAACGAGATGATATTGGCCAAAAGTCAGACAGTCTCATAATTTGGTGCCGTGTCAACAATTGATGCATTACCTTACTTGATTCCAAACTTGATGCATTAGGAAGTGATCTTAGCTATGCCCCTCCAATCTTCTCGTGTGATCTTTCCGGTTGTGGATATGCAATTATCCGTCACTTTGAATATTCCAACACGGCAACGCAGGAGGTGGTCGTCGCTGTTCTGCGTCGCGGCTTTGGCGACAGCGATACCGCGCTACTCCTCGGCGGGATGCCCCCCGAAGATCAAGCGCACCTTGTGGAAAGCGTCGGTAGCACGATCGAACCCTCAGGCGCTGAAGCATCCACCGCTACCCACGCGACGCTGGAAGAACAAGTGGCCCAAATGTCTTCTATGGGCGAAACCTGGAAGACTCCTCTGCGTCGCCCGTGAGACCATGGCGACCTTGAAGGATCAGGCTTCCGCCATGTCGACCCATAGCCGCACCCTCCAGGATTCTCTCCGACTCAATATGTCGATATAGTTCTATGGATTAATATGAATGGAGTTATTTCAAGCGGACCTGTGGTATGGTACCATAGGTCCGCTCCAAATAAGTATATGTCGACATAGCTCGATCGATTCATATTATTTTAGTTATTTCGAGCGAACGAGTGGTGTAGATGGTACCATAGGACGCTCAAAATATGTATATGCCCGGCATAGCTCGGAGTTTCGGGGTTACAGTAGGTTCCCCGCGGGATGCAGGTACCTGACGAATATGGGTGATAGCTCATTAAGGTTTCGGGGTTTGAGATGAGAATGCGCGCCTCACGTACGCTTTGGTGTCATCGGACCACTCATCGGCTTCTCGTCTGAAGCAGTTGGAAGTCGTCAAATTCGGTTGCGTGGAGTCAGACAAACTCCTCCGCTGGCTTTTGCAAGTCAGAACCGCCGCAGATGCCCAGCGTATCTCGTACCAAACCATACGCGTGGCGTTTGCAATGTCGCACCTGAAGGGACGCGCGGAAGATTGGGTGTTCTCCAAACGCTTGACGGATCCTTCGAGGCCGAACTCAATGCGATGTTCTTGCCGCTCAACAGCGATTTTGGCTATGGCTCGCAGTATTTGGCGTGTAAGCAAGGGAAACATTCTCTCCAGAAATTCATACATGTTCTTCGCTTCTTGACAGCGAATGTTATCGATGAGGAATCTTTCCCCCCTTGCACGTAACCGTATTGATGGACGGTCTCAATCAAGGCCCCGCGCGCACACAGCTGTTCCGCACCTACCAGCGGACATTCGAAGAAGCCGTCCGCATCGCGCTTTCATAGTCGTTTTCCTCGTCTTTCGCGCATGCGTGCACGGATTCTTCGGATATGGATGTCCCAAGAAGTAGCGTCGAACAACTACGCCAGCCGCTCCACTTAACTCGCCTCAACCGCTTACCCCCTTCGGACCCCTCCGACCGGGTTCGCATCAAGATGACCGACAGCCACACTGCGTCTCAACCACGCATCATCGTCGACGTCCCCATCAACTTCGACGGGTTCGACTCGGTCGAACCGTTCTGCATTATCGATCTCGATGAGAGATGGGATATCATCATCGGAATGTCATGGCTGGAGTCCCACCAGCCTTGGACCTATTGGAAGGCTATTTCCGTACACGAGGTCACTTAGCTCAACATGAGCCAGTCCTGGATTCATCGGCGGGCCGCTGATCACCTTCCCCCGTCCACCACCAACCCGCTTGGTCCTACGTTTGCGGCGATGAGTAATGATCTCGCTCTTTCTACCCCCGTAGTGCGCTTGCTGGCCCTGGTCTGCATCCCCCCTTCCGTTCCCCCAACAGAGTCGCTCTGTGTTGTCATCGGCCTGGCCCCTTCAACGCTCCCGATCGCTGCATCGATCCTTGCATCCACGTTTATCGAAGAAGCGTGAAAGTTGAACGAATTAAGTCGGACGTCCTCCCAGATTCTAACCCTGCCGGAGTTGAGCTTCCACTCGCTTGTGGAATCTCTCCGCGCCCCTGATATCGCCGCGATTGCGATGATCACTGTCGATGAAGGGATGGGTCGCGTTATTCCGAGCAATTGGCGACTTCGCCCCGTCCTACTTTGACGGCATCTGCGTCCACAGCTGCGCTTCGGCCGCGCAGTCGGACCGTTACGTTCACCGTGGCCACCTCCACCAGGTGTTTGAAGTCCTCTGTGCCAAAGTCCTCTACACCAATCTCGCCAAATGCATGTTTGGCGTCGACGAAAGCCCAGTCCTGGGCGACTTGGTGGGCGTGAACGGCTGTCGGGCCGACCCCGACAAGATACAGGCCATCACGGATTGGCCTATCCCCTCCTCCGCCAAGGACCTTCGTCGCTGGCCTGGCCTTGCGACCTACCTCCAAAAGTACTCCCACAACTTCGCGGCCATCGCCCAGACGCTGTTTCGGCTTCTCCTCAAGGATGACCCTTGGATTTGGGATTCTGCTTGTCAATCGGCCTTCGAAGGCCTCCAGCTCAACCTTCTGGTGATCGTGGCCCTCCCGGACTTCGCTAAGCACTTCTCCGTTGTCTGCGACACCTCGCAGTATGCCATCGGCTGCTTCTTAATGCAGCTGGATGCTACCGGTGTACCTTGTCCGGTTTCCTACAAGAGCCGTCAGCTCCATCCGACTGAGCGGGCGTACCCGGTTCACGATTTGGAGCTTCTCTCCATGATGTACGCCCTCACGAAGTTCAGAATTTACCTCCTCGGAGCTAAACCATTCGTGGTTTACACTGACCACGCGTCCCTACGCATGGCGACCAACATACCCCATCTTTCGCAGCGTATGACGCGCTGGATCTCGTTCTTCGTCGAATACAAGACTGGCAAGGACAACATCCTGGCCGACGCCTTGTCCCGGCGTCCCGATCTCACGACGATCGGACCCGCGCGCGTACTCCCTCGACGCCGACTGTTTATCGCGCCTGGCGGCGCTCACCGAACCGGTTTCCCCCAAGTCCCGCCGCGCGTCGTCAGCCCTTCACCATTTTCCCTCGCAAATGTGCTTTTGATGTTCCAACCCACCGCGGACTCGCCCCCGCGCATTGTTGTACCGGGAGACGCGCAGCTGCGCCTCACCCTCCTTCATTCCTACCACGACTCCCCTAGCGGCGGCCATTTCGGCCGCGACAAAATGTACTCGATCCTTGCGCGCTCGTCCTGGTGGCCGCGCATGAACAAATCTGTCGTGCGCTACGTCGCTCACTGCGACGCTTGCCATCGCACTAAGATCACGACCTCTTCTCGAGCGCCTCTCCACCCCCTGTCCGTTCTCGACGAACTTTGGTCGTCGGTCAGCATGGATTTTATGTTCGGTTCGCCGCGCGATGAACGCGGCAACACCGGTATCATGACCGCGCGTCAAAGTACATCATTGTGATCCCTTTCAAGGACACGCTGAGCGGCTCGGACGCCGCTCGCCTCTTCTTCGATCATGTCTTCTGCCGCTTCGGCCTGCTCCGCTCTATCGTCTTGGACCGCGATCCCCGGTTCACCGTGAAATTTTGGTTGCCCCTTTTCGACCTGTGCGACTCTTCGCCGACGACCAAACGGAACGAGCGAACCGAGATCTCGAAGACATTCTCCGTAGCTACTCGTTCTCGACCTCCTCGTGGGCTGTAACATTAGAGCAAGCGGTTTCGAGTACAACGCCAAGGTCTTTTCACCTCACCCCCCCATCTTCCCCCGACCTTGACTGCTCTCAGCGTCAAGCGACTCAAGCCAACAAACATGGCCGTTTCAACTTCGCGACTTTCGCCGTCGCCAACTAAGTCCATGCATTCCGCAATCGAGCGGCTGGTATGTCCTCCAACGCCAAGCTACGCTGTGATTGGCACGGACCATTCACCGTGCATCTGGAACGGACGAGAATATGATCAGCGAGAATAATAGCTACAAGATCCCTCCGACATGGTACGCGGATACAGAATGATAGAGCATAAGCTCTATGACATAGATTTAAATGATCTCCAACAACAAGAAAGCCACAAGGAAGACGAGTGCAAGAAAGTCGACAAGCGCAATCGCCATGCGCAAGCTTGAACTCGACGAGAAGCGCTACTTCCTTGACAAGGCCGAGCGAGAAGCAAGTTTTGCTCTTGAGTAACAGAAACGCCAAGGGCAAATGGAGTTCATGAGGGGCGCTCTTGAACTCTTGAAGTGATGCGTTCTACTATTAATACTGTAAAAGGATGTAATTGACTTTGCCTTCTTGCATTTACGGCATATATATAATGGCTCTGTCATATTAAATCTTGTTCTGTCTCAAAGCACAGTATATCGTGTTTAATTTGTCTTAAGCTTGTGGGCGCAGGTATTCCTCCGCCGTTGGAGGTTTCATTCCAAAGTAGGTGGAAACTTGATTGCCTTGCATCATGCGGGTGTGCACGTTCGTTAAGAGACAGCAACACTGTAGTGCACGCCTACGGCGCGCAACCAAAGCTTCTGTCCACCTCTATAGTCGACAAATGTCCACAAATTTCGGACTTTACCAAACCCCCACTTCACGCCGACATGTGCTGCACTCATACGACGATTCGCGCAGGTCCAATCTTGCTCCTTTAAATCCGGATACAATCACATCATTGATCCCATACACGTGGTCTTCGTAGATCATGTAACGGGTGTTTTCGATACGTAGCTTTTCATATAGCTTACTAACAAGCTAGCTCCGTGAGAGAAGATAAGCACCATAGCGACACCCAGGCTCCGGACCGTAGAAATGAACAGTAATTCCACCTTTTGCACCTGTTTGCTTGGGCGACAAATCCCGCGAACAGTGTCGTCAATAAATCCAATGCAGGTCTATGCACGTCGGGAAGGGCGACCAGAAGGCTTGGTCTGTCATCGAAAAGGTGCCATAACCTATTGCGCGTACGTGCGAGAAGCTCAACTACAAGCTTATGCTACCTACGGGATTCAAGATGTACTGAAGGTCAAGTTTGTAAAAAACGGACATTCCCAAGCATGAACGAACCCTCAACACCTTCTATCACGCACAGTTTGTTTCGCGATTACCAGGTTTTACTTGACATTGAATGAATGAAGGGAATTGACCTTGGAAAGTCAAGTGAGTTGTGTCGAAGCAGACTCTCGTACGTGACGCTGGTGGTGGACGCCGTACATTTCCGCATGACTAATTCGCACTTTATTGAAGAAATATGCCCACTTAAGTGCGATTTAAATTGATACGGGTCACAAAGGGTATAATTCCCTCATTAAAACAGTTCCACTGTTATGTTGACCGCAAAAACTCTTTAAATGAGGGAAATATCACATCATCATAGACGCTTCCGCCCTAGCCCTGTAACCTGGGACTCGGTCCTAACCCCCGGTGAGTACATACGATGCTAAATCCCCTAGTAAGAGGTGAAATGGTCCGAGTATACAAAGTTCTTTATAAACACTCCAATTCAGTGTTTTCTGAGAAAAACAACAGTGAAAATGTTTATTGTTAATGAAGGAATTGTACTCTCAAAGGCCTTGGGCGCGCTAACTGTAAATTTACTGAGCATCTCCACCGCATCCCCAAGAATTACTGTATCAACTCGATGTTGGGACTCAGATGGGCGAAGTCGTCCCCACCGGATGTCCCAAAACCCAAATTTGGGGTTGAGACATCCACTTTGTCCCGAAAATTGCACACTATTGGGATATCCCAACAAATTGTCCCAAAAAAATACACTACAATTTGTATGGAAAAAGCAAGTCCATTCGTGCAGTTTCCCAATGTCGAATTTAGAACAGTGACCGGTCGGCATCATGAACCACGTCTCGTCGTCGTCGGACAACGTGGAGCACGCGGACGATGTGGTTGAACGAGAGTCACCAGCATTCACTGAAACAGCGATATCTGGCCGACATCGATGCGGTAGTGAATGCCGATGACTTTCGTTTCGACGCTGAGGTGGACGCAGGTCTGTCCTAGAGTTGCGACCGCAAAACGCTATGTCGCGCATCTTCGACAAGCGCCCGCAGCAATACATACAGTACATCCTATGACTTGGTGCGTACGCTTAAAGCATCGCTGCGGTCAAGTTGACTTGCAAGTATCTGCATGACTGACCTTGAGAAACTCAACGGCAAGGGTGAGCATTTTTTTCGAGCAAACGATGGAGCATTTCCGAGCACGCCTTAGAACGGATCGATTTCGAGCAAAATAGTCCAGAGACACACGTTCCGAGCGCACTTCATAGGCACAAGTACTGTACATGTGCTAGTCATTGGTGAATTTCCGAGCAAAAATCATATGGTTTCTAAAATGCCAATGCTGAGTACAGTGGCATCCAATGATACTTACGAACTACTACTAGTTCTGCTAAGTAGTAAATACCCGAAGTATATTAGTAGTACTAACACTACTACGTAGTACATGAGTAGTAAATACTCCGAGGTTCTGTAAATCAAGTATTTTTGTAAACGTATTGGTCGTATTTCATTATAAACGTCATGCTATCGATATACCGAGCGTGGCAGACATTTCAATCATTGTCGACAAGTCCTCGATATCGTAATGAATCAAGTCACCATCGTCAAACTGTACTCGTCACATGTAGGTCCCGTTTTCGTGGGACCATCAACTCATGATCTTACCAGCTAAATGCTCGTAGACTGTGGCCATCGAATTCATCAGCGTACTCGAAGCTGTTGACGACATTCCACTTGATACACAAAACCGGCTTTGCCAAAAGTCGCTTTTTCAGCTGCTTTCGTGAGTAAAACGCGTCGGGACTTTCAGCATCGAAGCAGTGTCGACTCTTCTTGGGCGTCCACTGCTTCGTCGCACTGGGATCTGAGAGATCGCCTTCTCGATGTCATAATAGCCTTGAAGCACTGATGCTGCGAGTGCATGTGAGCAGTACCACCCACACTGGTAATATTCCTTGAACTGACAGCGGTACTTTTGTGCAAGTAGCTTGATCAAAGTCATATGGTGCAAGTCAGCTAAAGACTACAACTTGACCAATTTCGTCGTATAAATATTCACGAGTATTTTTACGCGGTAGAAACTTCCAAAATCGATGTCCACTCAGTGATTGGGTAAAGTCATTTTAGTTTCCAAACTCCGCTTGAAAAACATGAAATCGTCGTTTCTGAAGCCCACAGAGCGTTTCAGGCCAAGGGAACGTGAATTTCGACGAGTCCGAATTTCATACAAAATGCAAAAACTTAAGACTACATTACGACCTTTCGACAACTAATCCAACTCGATCGCTACGGTTACTCCTTGTGGGATGCGTCGGTGGCTCTTGTCTGCTTGTGGGCATACTTGGACATGTTGTAGTCAAGGCCGTAGCTATAGGCTTGGATGAGGTGTAACACCGACGGGAGAATTTCCGAATCGATACCAGGGAAACACTTTCAAGGCTTCGCGGAACGCATTGAACGAGCCCATTCCACGAGTAGTCGCAGTTGGATCGTGTGTGTCGCTTTGCCGCACCCCAATACGACTCGATGGGGTTGAGTTCGCAGTGGTACTTGGGGAAGAACAAGCACACATGACCAGCAGCCACAATCGTCTCCTCCAGGATCGACTTTTGTGATCGAAAGTCAACATGAGATGCAAGGCAGTGTCGAGCACAGCATCGTAGCAGCTCAGGGAAGGGTGGCATCGACACCACATTACCGCACGTCAGTAGCATGGCATTATCTCATGCTCCGCGTTCAGTCAACACACTCTTGACTCCTTTGGTGAGCCCACGCAAAGACTGGTGAGGATGCTTGCCGGATTGAGATTCATGCTGGACGTTCGGAGAGCATCGGTAGCGTAAGCTGCGTGGTTGGTTGATTGGTCAAACGTGAACAACGCGGTGCATCCGGGGTACAAAGCCGCAAACGCAGGAAGAACCCTTTGCGTTACCTGCTTGATCACATGCTCACTGGTCCAGTAGCCCTCCTGGGCCTTGCCAACATGCAGCTTCTCTGTGACAAACAATGCTTCAGAGTCTCCCAGCATAAAGAGGCGGCCATGACATGGGCAAAGAAAGTCAGACACCATAATTGAGCGCCCACGTCCCTTTTTGGGGAGATCTGGGTGGGACGTATTCGTCCAAACCATTCCCCCGTCGTCGTTGGCGTAGAAGATGGATTCGTCGTGAGTCACCCACACAACCTGCTCCTGTGAGACGTCATTGGGAGACTCCAATATGTCCATGGCCTCCCCCGAAAATGACGCCATCCGCTCGCTAAGACTCACCCATGTGGAGCATAAAACCTTTCGGAATTCCACAACTTCTTGTCGCTCATGGTCGTCGACATAAACATCCTTCTTCCACGAGCCGAACTTGTACCCGGCGTGTACCATCCATCGCCGGGCCGTGGCTTCTGACACAGTTGATTTCATCGCACCTTAAAAATTAAATATTATTGTGAAGTAGAATATACTTTGGGAATAACTTTCGCATTACCTGTGAGCTCGGGGGGATAGATTCATTGAGGTGTAATCGAAAGTTGTAAGGAGTGCACATTGAAGGCCGAGTTAACCGCAACCATTGCCCACACTTACTCAAGAAATCCTCGTCGTGAATTAGGGATGGCGTCTTCTGGTGCCGACCTCGTCTAGAGCTCGGAAGGCAACCAAAGCGTTTATATGACTGATACCAATTCAACACCGTGCGTGGTCCGAGGTGGAATGCGGCAGGCAGTACGGTGGCCGCAGCAGCACAAGCGTCACGTCGAGTTGAGCCAGCCAAACGACAATCAAAGAACTTTGCAAGCACAACCAATTGGACAAACACAGGAGTGGCGGTCTTCTTGTCCACCAAACGTTCGTTGACCAAATCGAAACAATGCTGGTCCGAGCGGATAATGGAGACGGTTGGAGAGGCTGCTGGAAGGGCTGAAGTGGATTCGTCAGGAAGCGTTGGATGGGCAACAGGGTTTAGCCAAGTGTCCAAAGAGGACATTGGACACGCCTTGAGAGCTTTTTCGTTTAACGCAGTCTTGCGTCGTTTGCTGCATGTTAGCCAATGTGTGCTGCTCGTTGGTTGAAACGTACGATCCGAAATTGTCGGAGATGATGTGGATCCCAGATCGAATGTCCTTTTTTGATCAGCGCTAACAGGGTCGGCTTGGTCAGATCGCCGAACGTCACGACACCAAACCACTGCTTCGTGGTTCGGTCTACCCCACCAAAGAGCCAGTACTCGTCATGGCGGGTGCCGTGATTGTACATCGAGGTTTCGTCAATTTCAACGACACGGCCTTCGCCACAAATCTAACAAATAGTTTTAAATAATTCACATATACATAATATATATATACATATACTATTAGATATAATATATATATACATATAATAATTCAGATATATATGTACGTATACTATTAGCTATAATATGTATATATGTATATACATATACTATTAAATAATTCATACATATATATACGTATACTATTAGATATAATATATATAATATATATATATATATATATATACTGTATGTATTTATCTCCGTACTATGAATATTGACTAATATATTTCAATATGTATATATGTTAATACTCATAGCAAATATATGTATATATATGTTTCTTACTAAGCAGTAGTATTTATTGCACAGATAGTATATAAACACAAGCAAATGTATTGAATACCAGTAATTCTCTTGTATTAGTATACAAATACCATTAATAGTACAAACTAAAACCACAATACATGTACATAGAAAAAATGTAACAGTTCTTAGAAATATCGCCCAATATACAGACAGAACAAACATCCCATAGTGTATTACAACAAATATATAGATGTACTCAGAAAATAGGAACTAATAGTTTTTACACAAACTGTAAATAGGTCTAAAGAACAGATATGCATTTCTAAGTATAAAAGTATATATGCATGAATACGTATTTAAGAAAACAGGCGATGCAGTTATACATATACTAGTATTATATATTCTTCATAGGCTCGTGACACCTGGGACCAAACCTCAAAATATTGATGGCATGAAGTAAATAGGGATACAGGTGATAATAATGATTTGGGTGAGAATTGACTTCTCGCTTATACTCCTGCTGGCGAGACGACCGCAATATGCGACGGCTTCATCGACTCGTCGCCGCAGTGGCCTATGGATTGATGTTAGTACCTCCGAGTTTAACCCTGATTCGTCAAGTCATGTGATAGTGTGCAGAAATTCAAACCTAACGTTAGTCTTCAATGTGTGAAAATTATATTTTAGAAAGTACAATGTAAATTTGATTGCGGGAATTACACTCGCAAGCTCGTACAACGCTGCAGGTGACCACATCTGTCAAGCTATTCTGGACTTATTGGCAATGGTGACCCAAACGTCGCCGCCGACTCTGCCAGCTTCCAAGGAGGCAACAGTGACATTGACTAGACAGAGATGTACCAACGCAGAGCCTTGAAACTTAGGATATGTGGAAAGAATGAAGTGGTTCTAACGATCTCCTCCTGTACACTAGCAAATCGTTGTGCAGGAATAGGTCGATCATGAAATTTGCATACCCAAACTCCCCGTCTCATGCGCAATTTAACATTAGCAGTAAGCGTGGTGTACGATGGATGCCAAACCGAGCTTCAGGACGCCGATAAGTGACCCTGTCTTGAACAGAACTGGGAACATGCACCTGAGAGCGCTTGTGACTACAGGGTTGTCAGTGCTGTCGAAGTGGGGTGGCAGTTGGGCAAAGTCTGCGCTGTTGAGCGGTAGGCCTGCAACGACACGGCCAACGAACTGGTCACCAGCCTTTTCGTAGTGCATGTACCGTTCCACGACGTTTCCCAGCGACCATCCGCACCGCAAACACACGCTAATGACCGATGGTCCGCTTGTGCTGCCCGAGCACACGAACGTCGCCGCGCCTTTTCGAATGGAGTGAGTTCCAACTGTTCCACTTGCAGCTTCACCCAGCACTGTGTAATCCAATGCCTTGAGTGCCTTGCCGAAACGATCGCGTTGGTTGGCACCTGGGAAAAGTGATCCGTTGGCCAAAGTTGGATTGCATGCGAAATACATGCCTAGAGCGAGGAACGTGCAAATTGCCGGTGACGATGGATTCGCGTAGACGTGTCGAGGGTCGCGGCGCTTGGACCCAGTCTGGTCAGTCTTGGACTTGATGTACGTGATGCCAATGGCATCCTCTTCAAACGAAATGTGATCAATGTGGATAGTCTCGGTTGACTTGGAGCGCGCCATCAAGTTCCACGAGATCACGAGGTACAGTTGCACAAATCCGCTGTCGGATGTCTTCAGTGACTCCTGGCACAGGGCTTCGTACATGCTGAATCCAAGCGGCCGTTTGCCCGAATCCTTGAGCGTCGATGTTTGCTCGTCAGGTGCTGTCAAGCGGTGCATACCTAGGTTCGACGTCGTATGAGTACCGTAAAGGATGACGCACATTGGCAGACCTGTAAATATGGTTTTGAGCTTGGTTGAGTACTCGAGTACTCCACAGGCATCGCAACGTCTTCGCGCTTGTAGTACCACCGCAGTGCAGCACGGTACCCAGACATTGTTCCGACCTTGACGGGTGTGTTTTGGTACACCCACACGATATGAATTGGACGAAGTGTGTGTACTGGAAAACGCGCAGGTCGATCATGCCGTCGTCTTTAAGCAGGTCTGTACCACCGGTCAAGTGTATCCACTTGATGAGTTGGCGAAGTCCTGACTCATATCGCTCCTTCGTGCTGTCTGCGAGGCACGAGTCGATGATGTCCTCTAGCGACGTTTCCTGTCGCTGCAGGATCGTCATCGGCGCCATTGACTTCGTACAATACGGTTTTTATCCAATTATCGATGCCGTTTTCAGCGTCAGCTGTGGCCTACGATTTCGGATAATCACTCGCCATTCGTCATATATATAGGCAGTTGTATACCGACCAAGTTCAATATCCTGGTGTGAATGCGAAAACGTAGGCTGGCCGTCCTACTCCTCTCTTGATGTTTGTATATTGGGCCTACGAAATCGGATGAATGAGTTTTTCAATTGGTCTCGAGCTTTTGCTGTCACTAATTTTCACACTTTGGACCATACTCTTCATGGAACATATCCTTGGTACTAGCACCAGTATTGCCGCTGGTAGCTGAGCTCGTGGAGTACATGGACTCCACACGCACCATCTCCATTGTCATACATTATCCTCTGTTCCATTATACTGTCGACATTTGACTTCGCTGTGACCCCAAAATCGCATTTCTTGTTCAAATGTATCATTTTCGAAAGCGTATGAAAACTTGGAGGATTTGTGCTTACTGTTATGTTACTAGCACAACTTCCTGGTCAAGTTGAATCCAGTCAATGTGAAACGTCCAGATAAGTATAAAATTTCACAAGTGAAGTGATGTGCAAAATTTCGGCTCAATACGACGAATACTCCAATCAATGTGAAATAAGAAAGCAGGAAATGTAGGCGCGAAAGCAATGTGGCTAATGATGATTTTTCTTCACTTCCCATTTCATCGTGTTGCAATGCCCACTCCGCCAAAGCTCAAAGGCCGAGGAGAAGCAACATGAGCTTGACGCGTATCAACGTGGTGACGATTGGAAGCTCGTGCCAATTATAATGGACTCTCCGAAACCACGGCTTGGCGTGTGGTTGACAGCGGGCGCACCGAGCTGAAACCGCGTGGCTGCCACCGAGCGTCGCAAGTAAAAGTCACTCCGGATGTCGTCGCCGCGCTCGAGCGCTACGTGAAAGATAACTACCAATATCGCTTGCTGAGATGAAAGTGTTTGTTGCCGCCGACTTTGCGGGCAAGTTCGTATCCATACAGACCATAAGCCGCCATCTTCTGGGTATGGTATATACTATGAAATAAGTTGGCATCGAGCCGGTCACATGCAACAACTACATCAACAAGCAGAAGCGGCGGGAGTTTGGAGCTAACTGTAAGCTCAAGCAGCATCAGCAAGACGGTGACTTTATCGTGTATTACGATGAAATGAACTACAATCTCTACTGCAAGCGCAGCCGCGGACGTTTCAAATGGGGAACTCGAGCGTCGACAGTCCTGCCGCCATCGAAGGGGCCGAATATGCAAGTCCAGTGCGCTGTTTCTGCCGAGCTTGGTCTTGTCTGCTATCGTCTGGAACGAGGCGTCATCAAGATGGACAAAAACTCAGCCTATGTCGAGACGATCTACGAGTGCTGGATGGCAAGAACACTTCGCGGGAAAGCGCGTTTTCATCGTGTTGGACAATGCACCAGCTTATTCAGAAACGGAGGAACGCGTTGTCCAGTGCGATGGCATGATGCTTTTGCGCCTTGGGTCGTATTCCCCTATGCTGAATCCCATTGAGAGTTGTTTCAGCGTCCTCAAGTCTCGCATCAAGGGTTATCTGGCGCACCACACGGCCCTCATGTTTGAGCGAGGAGAGTACCGCACCTTCCTTGAGCACCGAATGGTCCTACACGAGGACGTCGCTCACGAATCCATGCCGTGCATCACACAATCGTTGGTGATTCTTGAGGCGTTGTTTTCCCAAGAGAACGTCGATTCGCATTTAATGCGTAAATCCACTTAAGTGCGTGTCCGAAGCACATATCCAGCAAATATTTGTCCGGTCGTTATGGTATGGTTTATGGCCAGTACTGTATAGTTCATATTGAATGTGAAAACTTCAACTTGAGATGTGAAACTGTTTGTTTCGTTCAAAATTAGTGTCTTTTTCGACGTTCGGAACGCGTGCCATTTCAAATTGGCTGGAAAAACCATTCAACTTGACTGGGAAGTGCTGCAGTACAGTCTGACCTATAATA
>NW_009798283.1:690877-721229 GCF_000520075.1 Aphanomyces astaci
TTGCAGACTTCATCGTATTGCATCTGCAATGAGCTATTTTATGGAAGATTTGGTTCACCCCAGTAAAAGCCTTTACTGTTCCCAGAAAAACTCCTGCTCATCGCCCAAACATACAGTAGCACAACTTCCTGGTCAAGTTGAATCCAGTCAATGTGAAACGTCCAGATAAGTATAAAATTTCACAAGTGAAGTGATGTGCAAAATTTCGGCTCAATACGACGAATACTCCAATCAATGTGAAATAAGAAAGCAGGAAATGTAGGCGCGAAAGCAATGTGGCTAATGATGATTTTTCTTCACTTCCCATTTCATCGTGTTGCAATGCCCACTCCGCCAAAGCTCAAAGGCCGAGGAGAAGCAACATGAGCTTGACGCGTATCAACGTGGTGACGATTGGAAGCTCGTGCCAATTATAATGGACTCTCCGAAACCACGGCTTGGCGTGTGGTTGACAGCGGGCGCACCGAGCTGAAACCGCGTGGCTGCCACCGAGCGTCGCAAGTAAAAGTCACTCCGGATGTCGTCGCCGCGCTCGAGCGCTACGTGAAAGATAACTACCAATATCGCTTGCTGAGATGAAAGTGTTTGTTGCCGCCGACTTTGCGGGCAAGTTCGTATCCATACAGACCATAAGCCGCCATCTTCTGGGTATGGTATATACTATGAAATAAGTTGGCATCGAGCCGGTCACATGCAACAACTACATCAACAAGCAGAAGCGGCGGGAGTTTGGAGCTAACTGTAAGCTCAAGCAGCATCAGCAAGACGGTGACTTTATCGTGTATTACGATGAAATGAACTACAATCTCTACTGCAAGCGCAGCCGCGGACGTTTCAAATGGGGAACTCGAGCGTCGACAGTCCTGCCGCCATCGAAGGGGCCGAATATGCAAGTCCAGTGCGCTGTTTCTGCCGAGCTTGGTCTTGTCTGCTATCGTCTGGAACGAGGCGTCATCAAGATGGACAAAAACTCAGCCTATGTCGAGACGATCTACGAGTGCTGGATGGCAAGAACACTTCGCGGGAAAGCGCGTTTTCATCGTGTTGGACAATGCACCAGCTTATTCAGAAACGGAGGAACGCGTTGTCCAGTGCGATGGCATGATGCTTTTGCGCCTTGGGTCGTATTCCCCTATGCTGAATCCCATTGAGAGTTGTTTCAGCGTCCTCAAGTCTCGCATCAAGGGTTATCTGGCGCACCACACGGCCCTCATGTTTGAGCGAGGAGAGTACCGCACCTTCCTTGAGCACCGAATGGTCCTACACGAGGACGTCGCTCACGAATCCATGCCGTGCATCACACAATCGTTGGTGATTCTTGAGGCGTTGTTTTCCCAAGAGAACGTCGATTCGCATTTAATGCGTAAATCCACTTAAGTGCGTGTCCGAAGCACATATCCAGCAAATATTTGTCCGGTCGTTATGGTATGGTTTATGGCCAGTACTGTATAGTTCATATTGAATGTGAAAACTTCAACTTGAGATGTGAAACTGTTTGTTTCGTTCAAAATTAGTGTCTTTTTCGACGTTCGGAACGCGTGCCATTTCAAATTGGCTGGAAAAACCATTCAACTTGACTGGGAAGTGCTGCAGTACAGTCTGACCTATAATAATTGAATTTGTTTAACTGTAAAGCGATTATAATAAAAATCTGGAACAAAAAAGAACGGGGGTCTGAAGGGGCCAATTCACCCATTACTACAGTACCGCACCTCCATCTAAGAAATTTCTAAACCAATGAAATCGATGGAAATATTTCATAGGCCAATCATAGAGCAGTTAATGTCGACAGTAATTTGGAACGATTGGGATTTTGATTTGTCGACAGTTAATCGAACAGAGAAGTATTAAACTGTCTGATTATCACCCACTTTGAAAGTTGTCCTGCTGCAAGGATTGATGCCCCATACTTTATCTCATACGAAGTACTAAATTATCAGATCAGGTAATATTGAAGGATGACCAATTGAGTTTGGATTATCATGAACTACAGTAGTACTAGAGTACTACCGTATACCCCCCGCTTCAGTACCTATGAAAATGTCAGTGAAATCTCATCACAACCGGTACAGCTCCAAGCGGTACCTTGAAACTATTCAGGCATGCGCATTGGTCTAAATCCATCACAGGACTTATATTTCATTGGATGAAAGTAATTAACGCATGGTGATTGGATATTTCTGTCCAATTAGAGACAATTAGATACACGCCCAACCGGAACCATGAAAATGTACAGGTCCAACCGGAGAAATCATAGGTACTGAAGCGGGGGGTATACGGTAGTACTACACTACGTTGCCATATACAAAATCCAGTACTGTAATTGCATCAATTTCCTTACTGTGGTAGTAGCAGAGCTGTTATGTTAACGATGAATATGATCAATATTCCGACCTCACTTAGTATTTGTATGCTCTAATTTTGGCCAATGAATCGTCTCTATTATCTATTTCTACGTATCATATTGTAGTAGTAACTTACCCTACACCATTTTGACCAATCAAAGTCCATTAGGGGTAGGGCTTACACAATTCTGTCGGCTCCAACACATTCCGACGAATTTTGTCGGAATGGAATCTGAAATATCCTGGCCTCACATACAAATTCAAATGCAGCGATAGTTAACCAAATAGTTCGACATTTTCCGACATTTCGGCAGTTAACTAACTCCTAATCAGGTTTGCTAAACATAGGAATGCGATATCCGTCATAAGGAGGCCGCTGCTCATTGTAGTCATGTTTACACGTGAGCAAGTGGCATTGCACCTTAGTTCATGTTACCCTCACCATACATACGAAAGACTTTCCCTACGGCCGCAGTAGGTCTTCATTCTAGGTGTATATGTAAGCCCTTACGCTTTCACTGTTCCTACTTATGCTACTTATGGGTATCCAATAGAATCGTTGTCGGAATGGGATGTCGGAATGAGTATCTTGTCGGAATATTGCTATCGTTAGCACAAATTGTGCTTCTGTGCTAGATGCAACAGCTATGTGGTACTAGTAGCAAGTACTATACACAGTAGGTCACAATAGCGACACGCATGTCTCGAACAGCGTACTAAGGCCATGACTGGTTGGTACAGTACATTCGCTGCGAGTCGACGATTATCTGCATAGTTCAACACCATTGAAACTCCAATATATAATTACTTCGTAACCTTCATAATTCTCTTTAAAATGATAACTTCACTCCTCTGCAGCCTCGGCTGACCACTGATCGACTGTTTCAGCGCAAAACTTTGACATTTTTATTGCCCAGATTCAAACTCATAAAACGAATCTATATTCGAATGATGGTTAAAACGGGGAATTCGACACAGCTACTTTTACGTAGTGGCAATTTGAACTTCTCCAGATATGGTCGAATGAATGCAGCTCAAAATCGGCTGATCACTGAACTTTCTGCCCTTTCTCAATTCTACAGTAGTGCATCTAGCTGGTGTCCACAAGTTGGTGACGTTCATGTTATGCCTCGAAGTATTTATCAAGAGGAGGAGTAATAAAATTGTAAAGGTTCCACTCCAAACAATTGATGTGCCAAAATTTATACTTGATTAAAGTATTGCAAACGGGCTGGTCTGTATGTGGATTTCAAGGGAAGTTGGAAGCAGATCTGCAACTACACCTCAGCTATGCTGTCATTTTGCTGCTTCCACAGTGTAGCTACGATATCGAATCTCCGCGACATAGCTAAAGGTCGTAGCTACGTGAATTTAGTTAACAGTAAATTAATACAATCGAGCACTTACTGAACGGAGAAATGTCACATTTGAACTTACCCAACGGATTAACTCTTGGGATTGTACATGCACTCCAAAAATGCATTCTACGTGTGTGGGATAATTCTTGCTTTGTCCCGAGGAGGCGCAGTCTTGTTTTGTCCCGAGGAGGCGCAGTCTTGTTTTGTCCCGAGGAGGCGCACTCTTGTTTTGTCCCGCGGGGGCGCACCCACCATCGCCAACACGATTCAGTTCTCATTGGTCATGCTGCTTCATCGAACGCCCCACTCTACACTTGCATCATCCGACATGGTCCCAACATTGGACGACGCAGTATCGTACTGTGCAGCCACCACTTGCTACCGTTTTGCCAAAGACAGCGGCCTATGCCTCCTCCACGCAGCTACCACACAGCAGCATGCCACCTCGCTGCGTCAGTACCACGATTCCTCTGCTACCACGTCGCTCCAGACGCCTCCGCTAACATCTGTCACCACTCCCCGTCATTACCATGACCTCACAAGGTACCTTCCCTCCAAATCCTCCAGTGGCCGATCGTCCCCACACTCGGACGTTGTTCGCGTCAGCTGTAAACTGTGCCAGGTCGACCAATGCACCAAGCGCGCCAAGTCCAGGGGTCTTTGCATATCGCATGGCGGAGGGAAACGATGCGTCATTGATGGGTGTGTGAAGAGCGCTAAGGGGGGCGGGTTATGCATCTCGCACGGAGGGGGTAAGCGCTGCCTCAGGGAAAGATGCAACAAGTCGGCATTGCTGGGTGGCTTCTGCGCGCACCACGGCGGCGGCCGCCGCTGTGGACACGACGGCTGTACCAAGTACGCCCTCTCGGGTGGGTTCTGCATTGCGCACGGCGGAGGCAAGCGCTGCAACTTTCACGCATGCCCCAATAGTGCCGTGAGTCGCGGGTACTGCGTGGCTCACGGTGGCGGCCCCCGATGTGCCACCGCAGGGTGCATGAAGGGTGCGGTCACGGGCGGACTGTGCATCAAACATAACGGCGGCACGAAGTGTCAGCAGACCGCGTGCAGAAAGAAAGCTCGCACCAAGGGATATTGCTTTACCCACTTTAAATAATTCTATTTCTGACCTACCATACAAATTTTTAATTGAAACGGATATATATTGTGCTTTCCGAGTGCAACGTTGTCGTGTTAATAGACGGAAAAGGGATCGATGTTGCGTCATTCGTAGATGGGACATACAAGATTCACCACGTAGGTTGCACTTTGGTGGGCTTCGGTGGAAGGACAGCGCACATGGAGAGATAGACCTCGCCGCATTTGTTTCATCCCTGAACGTGCATCTTTGTTCGAGCGGAAAGTGAAGTGAGCTATGTGAAGATGTTCGCGGCTGTGAAGATGTACGCCCACGTGTTCTTCGGCCGTGACATGTGCGGCGCGCTGAAGATAACAAGTCGAAACTCTTCGAACTTGCGTTCGTAGACGAAGTTGTGACACATCATTTGTGTTGGATGCATAAGTGCCGCTCAGACCGTCAGCATGCTGTTGTTTCTTGAAGACAAAACCAGCTACCAACAAGCATGGCACCCAAGAATAGACGGACGAAGACTGCGCGACATCGAGTTCAGCTCATTCGATTACAACGTTTGTTTTGGCAACGCCAACGCTCTACCCGTGACGACGTCACGAGCCAAGACGTACACGGAGTCCCTCCAATGTCACCATCCTCGCGACGATAGGGCGTTGAACATCAAGATCAAGTACTTGGCCATGTACTTCGAGGAAATCGACGAGTCGATCGATATTGAGCCATGCAATAAGAGTCCACTCCGGATGAAACAAGAGGTAAGTAACGAAGTTTCGGCGGATTTCTAATGTATGGTGCAAGTCAGCTAAAGACTACAAAAATATGGGGTCGTTCTTAGTGCGTATTAAGTCTAGGATTTATGGAAACCACGCATTCAAAGCCATAAGATCCATAGAGGGGCGGTGTACTTCAAACCCCCAAATATAGGTGCATTGTTTAAACCAAACGGACTACCTAATAACAGTACACTTTAGGTAGTGCGAAAATGTGAAATTGGCGAAATATGTACTATTTAAGGAAATTAAAATAGGTAATTTGTTTTGACACAAGTAAGTTTAACTACAACTTTCTAGAAATACCAGCCGCGCATTTTGCCGCCAAAACTGTGGCTCACTTCACCCCACACAGACTTTTATCAATCCATCACTTTGCAATCTGCATTAACTCCATCATGGCGCCCATCAACACCAACAATGTGCTCATCCGTCTGCAAGAACAGTCCGTCGGTGAACGTTCGTTCCTTGAAGCTTCCTTTGTCGACTACGGCGAGGTAGCTCGACTGAACGAAGAACGGGTCGACGACGTCGCCAACCCGATCTTGGAGAAGTTTGTCAACAACCTTGGACCAGAGGGTATCGGTACTCTGACAAACTTTACCGTACCTGAGTTCGTAACACTCTGGTCCATGGTCACTGACACCATGAGCGCGGCGTGGATGGAGGGCCGTGGTCGCCGTTGTTGAACAAGCCCCAAGGATAGCCTATTCATGGCCTTGATTGTGATGAAGCATTTCAGCACTTGGGACAAACACGCTGCCGACTTTGGCTCCAAAGCACCGACATTTGAGAAACTCATCATGCGAGTTGTCATGGTTGGTGCATTACTTTGAGCTTGCCTGGCCACATCGTATACCATTGAGCCGCTACTCTCATAACCGCTGATCGTTTGCCCGACGATGACCTCCTTGACTGCGACAGGCAGGCGGTTTTCGACACTTCCCGTATGCCCTATACGCTGTTGACGTGAAGTCCCAACCTTCCTTGCGGCCAACTGTACGGTTCGCGGAACAGAAGCACTATCTCAGTGGTAAGCATCACCTGTATGGTTACAAGATCGAGGCGGCGGTCTCACCGGATGAGCGCTGTGTTGCAATGTCCAACGCACATCCTGGGTTTGTGCACGATCTTACGTTCCTGCATACACGCCGTGAGCCGCACACGACCAACTTGACCAAGTCAGCCTGCGAAGCTGCTTTGCCTGACCATGGTGAACTGTCAGCTGAGTACATGACGACATGGGCTTGCCTCGTGGACATGGGGTTCATTGGTGTTAACCATACGCTGCGTGGAATTCATCCGAAGCGCAGCCCGCAGACTGGATTCTTGGACGCCGCTGACGTGGAGCGCAACCTCCGGGTGTCGTCCGACCATGTGGTCGTCGAGAACTTCTTCGGCCGCGTGTATTCCTTCTGGAAGGTGTCCTACGCCACGTTCACATGGGGTGAGAAGATCTATGGAGTCATTCAACGCACGACATTTGCGTTGACCAACTTTCACCTCTCGTTGATACCCGCGCGCGCTGAAGCCGAAGACTACTATGCGTTGGTCATGGTACGCTACCAAGGGATGGCGAACTAATGCAAGCGAAAGCGTGCCGACACTCAGCGCTGCAATCGCATGAATCGCCAGAATCTTATTGCCATGGACCGACCTGTTCGCTACATGCATCGTTGGGTCATTTAGTTTGAAATGTTCAGACCTTGTACAGTTTCCAAAAGAGCGAGTAACTAATCAGTATGTCAGTCTTTTCGTATTTTTCTGTGTTAAAAGTAAATTTGTTTGCATAAATTCAGTTATAATGTGTATTTGGTAGCTGCCGCCAAATTCGAAGCAGAGTGAATACTTTTGATGTGGCTGAGTCAAATGGAACTTTTTCAGTTATATTGTGTCACCAACTGGTTTAAAGACTTAGTACATGAAGGCTATGCGTGATGTGTGCAAAGATCGCATTCCTGCCTTTTTAGACGAATACCGCTGGCGCAGTTGGTATTTTGCCCCTGGAGCGAAAGGAAAGAAGTACTTCAAAGGACTTGTCCTAGGAATTCGCCATACATTTATGGTCAATAAATTTGTGTTGAAGTATTTTGGTCAATATTGCCCAAAATACAAATATATTTAAAACACACCCAGCACATTTAAAATGTCCACAGGGCATCATCTACACTAGTGCCCAATGCGGAGCCCCAGAACCGCTTAGGTGCGACTTCGTTCGCACTTAAGACCTCGGGTAAACGCCAGCATTATTTTAAGTATTAATGCACCGTTCATCAACAACAACATCAATATTTTGAATAACCCTATTTCATTGGATCCTTTTTGTACTTGTTGTGATTCTTATCCTAAATCCTTGATTTGGCACGATGAAGATTCTGATTTTCTCAATATTGTTTTTTTGTAGACGATTTTTGTCGGGTGACTTCGGCGGATGAGGTGAGTTGGCAGAATGTATTGGGGGGATGTATGGCACTGATGTTGACGATCAAGTTGACACTACCATTGTGTGATTATTCAAACAGTAAATATGGGCAGCGATAACAAAATAACCCACATATTTTTATCGCTGCCTGTATTTAGAGAATATACAACAAAACAGCTATCCCCCACGACACATCACTAAAAGCATGCAGGGAAATATGAGGATAATTGACCAAAATTTTCAATGATAAAGAACTCGTGTAGAATCTGCATCTACCGTTGCAGTAAATGACAACGTATAATTACATTGTACCAAGTTATAGAGGTTTATTGGACTTGAAGAGATATCATATATAGTAGTAATTTTAAACACCAATATTGAGATATCCTTCATGCACAAATATATGTTCTATAGAGGTTGGATTTTGGCCAATGAAAATTTATTGAGGTTTTGATTGGATGACAAAGTCGGCCCATCAATGGACATTCGGTCCATCAATGGTCGGTCACGTTACCCTTGAAGTTATGGGACAAAAACAGTCAGGAATGATGATTGATTTTCTCTGTGTTTCCTTATAATTTTTATATAGCTATATCCTATTTGTAGTAGAATTATCCACATACAAAGGCGTAGATCAAAATAGGTGGTACCGAACAGTAAAAATGTCAGTACTATAAACAGATAAAAATTGTACGTAAGTGGTAAAACTATCAATCATTTTCGCCCGGAGGTAGTACTACGTAGTAGTGCACTACATTGTAGTAATACCGTTAACGTTAGAAGTAAGCGATGAACACAGGAGGAGTCTGCGCCCAAAGCGTAAGCGGTATTCAATAATAAGTTATATTAATAATACCAGGTCCGAAGCCTCAAAAATGTCACATGTAGGTGGCATCCGACATCAAACCGACAAATTTGAAGTCGGTGATTGGATAACCGACAAACTATTGAATTTTGATTAGACAATCCGATTGGGCGATATGGTTGTCGGTGTGAGCAACATATCGCTCACATTGAATATATACGGCTTGCTATTGGCTGAAAACACAGTCCTATCGAAATACTCCAGAACACATGACCTCGACTCAGAATCCCAAGAACAGAAATAAACGGAGCAGAGCGAGACAAACAAGGTGACGAATTTAGGCTAGTACGAGTACAGAGAAGTAGCTGCTGTGCTTGGTGTATGGAATCGAAAACAACGTCATTAGACAGGCTGCACGATCGTCCACCGACCCACACGGCATGTTCATCTCTGTGAATCCGTAGGAACGCGGTGTTGCCAGGGCCACTGGACTGGGGCACGAGGCAGTTTGTGTTCCGGTGGTTGCGTTAAACAACCACTTTAGTAACAACTTCACTGACACACCAAGTCGCAAATCGGAGTTATGATGGACAGTACATACGACATATTTATCGACCTTGCTAGTGAAACTATACATCACTCGGGGCTATTCATCGCTGAGCCGACACCACTTAAGCTCGCCAACCTGTCGTCCCCGACACCGTGATCACGTTGATGAACTGTGTAGTCATCAGGCGAAATGGCCGTGCCACAGTTGGGACGTGTTGCCGATGGTAAGCTCACGAATGATCAGTACACTGCAGCACGCTGACCGTGGTGTGGCCACTAAAGCGAGGGGTCGCGTCAATAACTCGAAATTGGTGACGCAACCCAAGAGCACGTCGACCACGCCACGCTCTTTTTTGTCCAACGTACCGCGTATCTTCATTATGGTGTCTTTAACTGTACCCTTTCTAGATTCCTCCTTGGAAAATTGGAAATGCAAGCGATTGCAACATCGCTGGAGGTGACAGGGTTTCTGTCCCCCATGCCTCCATGGGACACAGCAAGAACTGCGGTCAGGCCGCAAACGCAACTTTAGGGTGCGAATCCATGTTGCAGCTTCTGCATGCATTACATGTGGCACCCGGAGCCACGCCGTGTGCCACGTGTATTGTGTGCAGAGGCTCCTCCTCACAGTTCATGTCCTCACCTCGTCAGAGACTTGAAAAAAAACAACATACGACATTTGGTCTTTGTATTGAAAATGATGAGTCATCTACCAATGAAAGGTACGAAGTATTGAACTTTTAACCAATAAGACTAATGTCGGATAGAATTGTCGTATTCGCCAAGTTATCCATACATAGCGTAAACAATCAATTTAAGACGCATCCGAGGAAGGCGGCTGGGGAGAACTTTCAAAGCTCCACGCTCGTTCAACATTTTTTACCTCTGAAACTTGGAGATTGTAGGTGGATTAATGGGAAACAACCTCATACCAATTATATTGGGTACTAGTGAACGTGACCCGGCTTCGCACGGGTGGGGGTGCGTGTGATGTGAATTAGTGTTGGTTGTGGTTTGACTTGGGATAATGTAGCATTCACGGCTACATCTTCCTGATTGATTCAGTTGATATAATTATGTGATTGGTCAAAATTATGTTCTTTGCTTTCAGCCAATCAAAACGTGAACTTGACGCGGCTTTGCACGGGTGGGTGCGTGTGATGTGAATTAGTGCTGGTTGGAGTAAGTTGAAGTTGGGTAATCTAGCATTGAAGGCTACCGAGCTAATGCCTGTAAAATCCCCGTAATAGCGTATCCAACTTCCCTTCTATTTACCATAAAAAACTGTGCACATGATACCCCGTTGGAGAACGTTTGATGCAAATTCCCCGGGGGGTTACATGCAATGCAGGGGTTTGCGCCAGCAAACACCTGCATTGCATGTTAACCCCTAGTCCAAACGTGGTTGACATTCCAGCCAAACATATAATTGTTGAAAAGTGAAATATAGATATGTTTGCTTCTGCAGCTGCGTAGGGTTTCTGTGTTTCTTAATTTTTACCACTGTGAAAATTGCGCTTGCTGGTTTTTCCTGGGTCGATTTGCATGTGAAGTCTTTATATGGATTAAAAATTTAACACTGTAATTTTGACAGTATATGTGTTTAAAGAGTATACATCGATTTAAAAAAAGCGCTTTTGAATTGGACAAATACTTCGGCCAATAACATCCCCGGACTCCTCGATGGGCTCGCCCACTGTAAATTGGAAATATATATGTACATACACAGTTCAAGTTATGACTTCGCTGGATATGATGTCCCGAGTCGATTTGCCAGTTTTCATTTTTAGTATGGAAATATGTATGTGCATAAAAAAGTCAAGACATGACGTGGCTGGCTGAGATGTCCCGAGTCGATTTGCCAGTTTTCATTTTTTAGTGTGGAAATTTGTATCCACATACAAAAGTCAAGTCATGACGTGGCTGGCTGTGATGTCCTGAGTCGATTTGGGGTTTTAGTATAGAAATTTGTACGGTACATAAAAGTCAAGTCAACTCAATGGTGATTTGGTACTTTTCACTTTTTAGTAAAGAAATTAGTATTGTATACAAAAGTCAAGTCAATGACGTGGCTGGCTGTAGTCGCATCGTTTGTTTTGCCTCGTTCCTGATTAGTCGATTGGATGCATCCTGAGACTATAGCTTTGATGATTGGTTGAATTATGGCCTTGGAGCGAATTAAAACGCAGTATTTTGCCTTTGAACGAATCAAACAGTAGGAAGTGTTGATTTTTGGCCAATCAAATGGCTGGAACGCACACACGTGACAGACAGACATACTTACTCTTACTTTATATTTCGAAGTATATATAGATCGGTTCATTTCCAATGACTTAATCAACAAAACCCAAGCAAGTTTAATCCAAATTTGACAATCAATTTACGACGTACATTTTTATCTTGAATATCGTATACCTATTTACATATAAGTTTTGTGGTTAGGTTATCAAATTATAGCAGGAAGCAAATCAATTTCCACAGGCTATGCATTCACAAGTGTTCCATATTCCATCATTCCATTTTGAGTTGGGAATCCAAAGTGGTGCTTTCGGAGAATACATTGAGGTACAATGCATCAACAAATATATCGTTCACATTCAATAGCTAGACTACGACCGAATCCACAAGCAAGAAAGGCCCCACTACGCCGTCTCCGGGCTCTAGGGAGCGCCGTCGGTGGTCCCCGTCGCTAGGCTTGAGTGACGACTCCTGCTTTGTCCCGCAGAACCACTTTCATCAACGTTGCGTATGGGATGCGTGATTGCTTAGACACCGTCCTGCCATTTTCACCGTCAACAACGTGTTGAACGGCTTGCTGCAGCTCCTCCAAGGAGTATCGACCGCGACGATGTGGTCCTGGCATGGAAAGGCGCAAAAAGTTTTTCAAGTGCGTTGAGTGTATAAATTTGCACGGGTTTTGCCGAGAAAATTTTACGACATTTGATTGGTTCTTGCACATACCGTCTTGTGTATTACGAGTGAGACACTGATCTGCCTTTATCCGAATCCGGATGGACGTCTCATGGTTAGGTGATATTGGTTTTCCTTTGAGACATACAACAAACAAGATAAACGGAGATAATTAACAAAGCTGAATTTTCATCAACTTCAATTACATATAAATTTTGAAAAGGTATTGAAAGGGAGAGCAACCCATTAAATAATAATTGCACCAAAAGAATACAAAACTCAGTGTATTATAATTGAGTAGAAAAAATGCACTTATTGCGCCTGAACAACGTTCTCGTCGTCAACGTCAGAATTGCTGATGTCATGTTGAGGGTCCAGAGTCTCCTCGATAGCACAAGTAGACATCAACTCACCCAACACAGCCTCGTCGACAACTCCACCAATCTCGTCGACATCAGTGAGTACACTATGGACAAGACGGCACTTCCTAAAACCATTGACGATTGTAGAATTGGGAATGTCAACCCAGGCGTCTGCAATCCATCCAATCGTCGCACGCGACGGTGCTTGAAGCTTGAATGGTACGCCTCGCTGCTTTGCATTCCGCAACTGACGGCGAATTAGGTCCAGCCACTTTTGATGAAGCTGCGACTTCAAAGGGCGGTTCCACGCGACGTCCGCTGGCTGGCAGATCCAGGTGTATCTTGGTGGAATACGCTCGAGGATGACATTGATGGATTCTGCATAGGCCACAACATCGTCGGTAAAGTGCGCAGAGAAGTCATCCCACAGAAGGAGCACTTTTTTCGTCAAGCGGTCTGGCCGCGCGGCAAAATGGTATTGTAGAAAAAGCAGTGAGATGTCCTTGTTCCACCAGGCCGTAGGGTTACCAAAGATCTGGCAGCCGTGCTGTTCTTGCAAGGGCTCAACGGATTTCCACAAAGTCTTGCCAAATCCTTGGCGTTCGGTAAGGTTCTCTTGAACAACTGTTTTGACCTTTGACTTGCCGGTCTTCATCACCAGGAAGAGAGGGTACTTGGTGCCGCTGGAGTCCCCAAGCAGCATCGCGGTCACACGGTCCTTCGTCTTGCCCCCGCATTTGACCCACACTGTCTTCTCTCCGCTGGTGTTGATTGGCTTGGTCAGTAGGTACTCGTAGTTGACTTCCGTCTGGTCAGCATTGTAGACACGGTCGATGCAGTGCTCTCGCATGAGAGCCTTGACGCGTTCCGAGAAAGACTCCAGCGCGTCCAACCCATCTTGTGGCGTGTCTTGTCCAACGCGGGTACGACAGCGGAGCGAGAGACCATGCCGGCGTTTGAACCCGTCGGCCCAGTGCAAGCCAGCAAGGAACTCATGGTCATCCAGTCCTAGGTCGATGGCTGCCTCTAAGGCCATGATTCGTAACATGGCGTGTGTCACGGGTACGCCATCCTTGCGCATGTCAAGGACCCAGCGTAGCAGTTGTTCCTCGGCCTCCAGCGTAAGTGTTGTTCCCGTTCCAAGTGGTCGCCAGCATCTTTTCTCCGCGGTGGATTGACTTGACCCCAACTTTAGTATGTGCTCACGCTTTGCCACCCATGTATAGACTCGTTTTCGCATGGACTCGCGCGCTGTTGCCGTCAAGGTACCATAGAATGCGTCAAGCGTTGCGGGCATTCCACAGGTGTCGTAGTACTGGATGACTGCGAGTCTCTCACTGTACGTCACAACCCTATTCTTATGCTGCTTAGGTTCTTCTTGGGCCTGTACTTTGACACTGGTCGTCCCCTTGATGGCGCCCGGGACGCACTAGGCTCGGGTCCAGTGGCGAGCATGGTAATGAAGTGTGTCAACCCCGGCAGCGTAATGTGCACGAAAATCGCGCGCTTTTACCTCTGAAATTAATTT
The DNA here is from genome assembly GCF_000520075.1 of Aphanomyces astaci. NCBI lineage: Eukaryota > Oomycota > Saprolegniomycetes > Saprolegniales > Verrucalvaceae > Aphanomyces > Aphanomyces astaci. The sequence continues at coordinate 705,017 of NW_009798283.1, forward strand.
CACCTCTATAAACGAATACTGTATTGTGTTTAGGAGTATTTATTAAGATTAAGAGTGTATCCTGGCGCGAAGTATAACCTCTTGAAGCCTTATATTAACTCCATATTGAATATATTAAATGTTGCAGCTGTCTCACCCGAAATGGGTGTCCCTCTCGAATTACACTAGACGGTACGTCTTAAATTGATTGAATCTCTTACATTGATTGTTTACATTAGTTTAATCATAATAAAAATCTCGGTGAAAATAATCTTGCATAGGTGAAAATTGAGGTCAATATAATCCAGCATAGTTTAAACAAGATCATATATTCGGTCAAAATTTTAATAGTCAAAGTAAGCCTTTGAGGGACAATTCAAAGGTGTGAATTATCTGTTAACGGGATTTTCTCTGTGCAACACTAACGGGATCAAGTCGCTAAGCGAAATCGATTTGCAACTGTTGCGAATTCGCATGGGAGGCCACTATGACTAGGAATTCGTCACACATTGAACGTTCTCTTCATCCGCATGGAGGTGCACGGCCTTTCCTAGCGTTGCGCAGGTAGGCTTGCTGCTTCTGACATTCTTGTAGGGTTCGGCGCATTGCCAGGGGTTAGCGATAGTTACCCCTGGAGATGCGCCAAACCCCAGAGGATGAAGACTACCTTCGATGTAACTATTATTCCAGAGCAGTGGGGTTCCGAGGCCTCAAGGCTCTTGGCGGAGCACGTTGTTGTGTACACGTTTGGTTTGTTTCGAGTTACTACAGTGATATTTCATGAGCGAAGCGCCATTCCTAATTCCTGCCAGCACACTAGTGCAGCGGCGTGTTTTATACACGAACTGTATATTATACTACATGTAGTTAAAAATTTACTACATATATGAATACAAGCGAACCCTACATCTGACACACAAAAAAATGGTTCGGAGCAGACCGCGACCTCGAACGCGTACTTGCAAAACCTCTCTAACTCTAATGACTTGAACAACCGACATCAATCCCCATTTGTTTTCCCATTTGTTTTCGCGGCTGCGTTTGCTACGTCATGTTGTTATCATCGGCGTTGGCGTATGACAGGAGGCTGCGGGAAATGATCAACTTTACGATCCTCAAAGGATGTGGCTGTACATTATTCGTGATCACCATAAAACCCGCTAGAATCAAATCGAGTTCAGTCTGAGGAAGAAACCAGCGGTGCACTGCTTTTATTGCCATTTTGAAGGATTGGCAACTTCCTCAATCGATTGCGCTGAGTTGCTGGACTGCACAAAACGGTTGCATAACTTCTAAAAATGTGATATTTAAATCTTAAAAATTTATAACATAACATAGCAATGTATGTTATAAACTATAGGGCAATGACAATAATTATAAAAACAACACATCAAAACGATTTTATGTGATGTATATTTGGAAGCAAAGTTAACTAACAAAGTTGATCAACTTGGATGTTATATTTGAGACAGCCACTTTCAAAGCCACACAACACGAGCCAATGTAAACCGACCACCCCGAGATTCAATCTGTGAGTTCACAAGCATTATCTCTACATAATGACGTATCATAGAGGTCGCTACGAGCTATATTCATCGAGGTATTTACATACAAAGTATGTTATATTTGCGTTTTTTTGCTACTTTGAGGACTCATCACTCATGCTGCAATGTTGCAATATCCATATTTCTAGCTTTGAACAATAGCCTGCAACTAAGTTTGCAATATCTACATTTATGACCCCGCTCGTAGACAACCCATCAAAGAGATATTCGATGTCAAAGTCATGTACTTTCTTAGTTAACTAACAAAGTTGATCATAAATTATGACTAACTTCAAGTCATATTTGAAGCAAGTTTTATTATTATGTTAATTGGTTTTTAAATTTTCAAACAATTCATTAAAATTACTGAGCAGTTTTGAGCTCAAGTCACTGCGCCATGCGTTTCCCGTTGTTGCGTCTCCTCGAAAGGCCAATCCAAAGTCCTCAGCCCCTAGTGTGTATATCAGGTAGGACAAGAGCTAGTGCGATCGGACTGCGTGATATGATGCCAATTCATTTGAGGTTCGCTGTTTTGGTCATTTCCCGCACCCTCCTGCTGTCTTTAATGTGCTGCTTCGTGGCTCAGAGAACGCCGATCAATGCAAGAACATGATAGCGTGTACAGCAGCATCGATACTACGTAATGAAGTATCATGGACTGAGTTACGATGCTTATTGCAGGATATAATCACACCCAAAGTAAGCTATATTTCAGTTTTTTGGCATGTTTGAGGTCACTTCATGCATGCTAAATAATTACAATCGCCACACATCACGTCTTATTCAGTAGCCCGCAACCATGCCTTCAGTTTTCATATTAAATGTATCAAGCCCAGACATGCCGTTGCTGAGGAATTCAACGACATAATAAGTACCAGTAACATCGAAATATAGCAGCAAGTTAACATCAATGTTTGTCATAACAGTGAATTATGACAAACATTGGTTACTTGAAAGATCGAAATATAGCATCAAGTTAACATCAATGTTTGTCATAAATTATGGCAAACATTAGTTAACATCAATGTTAACTTGATGCTATATTTCGAGATTACTAGTATCTTTTTAAATTATGACATACTTATTTTATATTAAAAATACGTAATGTATTCTCGTGGAATGTACTATTAATAGTAGTGGATACTTTTGCAAAGAGCATCGTAACTGTCAGCCAAAATTTGTAGTCCATACATACACATTTAGAACAGCGGAATCAAATACAAAGTCGCCTTGCACCAAAACTCGTCTCCTTCGTCTAGACATACGTTCATCCTCGTTTATGTCGCCGAGGATGGCTATGTTTGTCATTTCCCACAGCCTCCAGAATAGCCCATCTCAAAAGTGCGGTGGTTGTACAATACGGCGTCGGAACGATTAAATTGTTGCTACACAGGCGGACAATGACTTGGTCCAGTGACATAGGACTCAAAAGCAGCGCACTCGCTCGGGACAGATTTAGCGACATGAATATGTTGGCCTTGGAGGAATCTCTCCACGGCGCCAAACTTGAATTGAACGTCAAAGCTTTGACTTTAGCGTTAGTCGAGTTTCCCACCGCCAACGACATTTGTGCATTGTACAAATCGGTCAAGAACATTTGGACGCTCGACGTGTTGAAGTCGCAGTGTAGTCAGTCGTTCATGACACTGACTTGCATGTTGTACGCAAACCGGATGCCAAAACAAACGAAATTAACTGACAGTAAGTACACAAACATCAACATGTGCCAAGGCGCCTTGAAATTGAACGTACGCAATTGATGACCCTGACGTGAACTCTCCTTTGCTTGATTGAACGAGTTGTCGCCCCGGGTTGACAAGAAGCGAGGAAACAACGTCAACGGCGACTTTTCGATTTGCAACTGCAATGCAAAACGCTCCGTAACGTAGAAATGTACACTTACAGTGCGCGACAAAAAGGTAAGGACAGGCATCAAAATGAGCTATTTTTTAGCCAAAATTGGTCAGAAACAGCTGATCTTTGGATATAATGTACTCCTTGTCACGACAAATACATGGTACATTCTAGAACTTTCGAATTCGTGGTTGTCGGGAAGTTATCCTCAAACTCGTGTTTGTATGGTGCGACAAATATACGTGGACAATACAATACTCAAGACATGAAGTCAGTTTGCATCTTGATGGCCAAACGTAAGACGCTTACTGACCGTCAGGTCGGTGAGATCGTTGCTCGACGTGACCATGGGGAAACTTTCCGTGAAATTGTGCGCAACATCAACTGTTCAAAGTCTGCCGTTGCCAACGTCCTGCGTGACCCTGTCGCCTACGGTAAGGCGACCTCTACAGGCCATAAAGCAAAGCTGTCCGACCGAGCGAAGACCGCCGTCATCCGCGAAGCCCAGAAAGGCCAATGTAGCGCGTCTGAAATACGGCACAACCTGAACCTCGATGTCCATGTGCGCACTGTCCAACGCCTCCTGCACAAGTCCGACCACATCGAGCACATCTATCGCATTGCAACACCAGCCCTGACAGCCGCACATATTTAAGCAAGATTGCTCTGGGCTCAAGAAAACGTTACGTTTGGCGAAAAGTGGAAGTGTGTCGTTTTCTCTGACGAGAAAAAATTTAACCTTGACGGACCAGACGGATACAAAAAGTACTTGCACGACAAGCACCAGCGCAAGATCTGGCAACAAGGTGGCGACAACGTCAAGATTTGGGCTGCATTTGCGTGGCGTGGAAAGAGCGATGTCGTCTTCCTCGATGGGCGCCAGGACTCTGAGTGCTACATCTACACTATGTCTGAGTACATGCTGCCGTTTGCTTATTTACATTATGGAACTGACTTTGTCTTTCAACAGGACAATGCCAGTATTCATGGTTCACATGCAACGAAAGCAAAGCATGTAAAATGATGTCGATGTCTTGCCTTGGCCGGCATAATAAACTGGACTTGAATACGATAGAAAATGCTTGGGCACACCTTTCTTTCGCAAGGTATATGATAACGATCGACGCCAATTTAACAATCGGAGCGATCTAAAGCGTCAAATTTTTGCATCGTGGTCTGAAATGGAGCTACTTTGAAACGCTCATTGCGTCCATGACTTCTCGGTGTCTTGCAGTTCATGCATTTCATGGTGGTAAAATATAGTATTGAATGTATTTTATATCTTGAGTTTTGTATTGTCCATGTAATTTGTCGCACCATACAAACACGAGTTTGAGGATAACTTCCCGACAACCACGAATTCGAAAGTTCTAGATGTACCATGTATTTGTCGTGACAAGGAGTACATTATATCCAAAAATCAGCCGTTTCTGACCAATTTTGGCTAAAACGTCCTAAAAATAGCTCATTTTGATGCCTGTCCTTACCTTTTTGTCGCGCACTGTAACTAAAAGGTTATATAGTTTTGTGAAACCGGCAAAGTCTCACGAATACTGTAGTACTAGTACCACGTACTAATTTGCTACTTCGGACCGTCGATTACTGCGTCGATTTTGCTTCATCGATTCGTTTGGCAGCCTCAGTCCATTTTGACATCGGATTACCAATACAGTACTGTACTTACAGTTAAGACATACTAGTACTTCGTAGTACTTCGAAGTAAGATTTACGGAACAGCATTGAATATTAATACCAACCTTGGATACTATGGTTAATATAATATAATGTTGAATTAATGCGTGGATGAATTGGATGAAGTTGTGGGATGAAACCTAAAGTAGTGACCAAGCCATACGTTGGCCCCGAGCGCCCGGGAAGCCGTCTGCACAAGTACGGATCTAAGCTTCTCACTTCACCGAATGATCTATCTTTTCTTCTTGTCGGGCAGCGGCAGGTAGGCCGTAGGCCGTGCCGCACCCGGACATAGCCTGTATGCAATGACCTAGCATTATCCTAATTACTCTCAGCTCTACTAATTAGGATATGACCTAATATTAACTTGGATGACGTTGTGGGATGCTATTGGATCACGGATATTTGAATCCATATAAATAATTCGAAGTACTATGGTGCATTTCATCTAAAGACTACAAAAAAGTGACTTGTCTTTCGACAGCTATTCCAACTTTGTATTGATATTTTTTAGGAAAATAAGCCGTAATAACGATAGAACTGGACAAGCCTAACAGAAGTTACGGTTCAAATTTTCGATTCGTGAAAAATTGATCGAGTAATAGAATTTGAACCAACCAGCCTTTTTGTATGGAAATATATGCCAGCACAGTTTAACGTTTAACGTTTATAGTAAAACGTCTCCTCATGAGGATAGCCGCCGATCTGTAGTCTTTAGATGAAATGCACCATAACGTTACTAGTACTATCGAGGCAAGCAAATGGAACAATTCCCTCGCTGCAACAGTAGTACTGTTGTTACGTAATCATTTTTACCAAGAGTAATCATTTTTACTAAAAGCCCTGGACCCCTTGCGCTTACATACAATGCTATTCCCGGGGTTAAGCTGCATCACCAGTAGCGCTAACCACTGAGATGCACTTAACCCCTATTGTTAGCTGAAAAGAGTTGTTTTGAATTAAACTTGACTATTTGCCCAAAATAATTGGGTTTTGTATGCCAGGAGGCCCAAATGATTACGTAACAACCATATTACAGTTGTACTACTGTTGCAGCGAGGGACCGCAAGAGTTAATCCTAAAATATCCTAATTAAGGACTTTGCCGAATTTCACCTCAAGTTGATGTTGCCTTCCATTAGAGTTACACTTGCATTGGTTATTCAACAGTATTGAAATCCTAATTTAATGTCGTACAGTCCGATTTCGTACGTTCCAAGTAATGTACTTTATCTTAATTTATACATCATAAACCGTACAATGCCGTATATTCCCGTACGTACGGCAGTTGAAGTGCCCCCAAAAACATCCATCATACGATCCATCGATCATCACTTGAATAATCATCAACAAGTTGCCATGTTGACTAGTGTCCGTCTAGTTGCCGCCACCGCCGCCCTTTCGTCGGCCATAGCGTGTACCATCATGGCTGTGGGCAAAACAGTAAGCAATACCTCCATCATACAACGGATACACTACTTTATCTTATCGACGACTATATCTGTCGTAGGCATCGACGACTGGCTCGCCTATGGTGGTCCACAGCGCCGACTGCGGCAACTGCGACTTTCGCCTAGGCAAAGTGCCTCAAAAGACATTTTCTCCTGGCGCCATGCGCGATGTCGTTCGTTTTCGCCTTCAATATCCTCGCTACGGTACAATACCTGCATGGCCAAGTCACCCCCATATACAGTATTTCTAGGGAATTCACCTGATTCCTAGTTGGCGACGCCCGCGGCGATGTCTTCACCGAAGCCAACGTGGACAAGTCCATCTTCAACTGGACCACCACCCCTTCGATCGGTCAGATCCCGCAAGTCAATACCACGTTTGCCTACTTGGCCGGTCTGTACGGGATCATGAACGAACATCAAGTGTCCATCGGCGAGTCCACTTGCGGGGGTCGGCTGGTGTCCGCGCCCGTCTCCAACGGCGGCAAAGCGCTGTTCGACGTGTCCGAATTGACAAACGTGGCGCTGGAGCGCTCGACATCCGCTCGACAGGCCATTCAAATCATGGGCGAGATGGCCGAGCAGTACGGGTACTATGGTGCCGATTGGGAAGGACCGATGGCGGCGATGGAGGCGGGGGAGGCGCTGGCCGTGGCCGATGCGTCCGAGGCATGGCTGTTCCACATCCACCCGGACGACTCTGGCGCGTCCGCCGTGTGGGTGGCCCAGCGCGTACCCGACGGCCACATCGCCGCGATTGGCAACCAATTTGTGATCCGCCAAGTCAACCTCACGGATTCCGACAACTTTATGGGGTCCAAGAACCTGGTGGACGTGGCCATCCGCGCTAAACTGTACGACCCAGCGGAGGATGGCGCGTTCGACTTCACCAAGGCGTATGCCCACCCTATTGCGCCCGATCAGTACTATGCTACCCGAAGACAGTGGCGAGTGCTCATGCTGGCAAACCCGTCGCTCAATTTACCTGCTGAGACGGACGTGTACGGCTCCGACTACCCTGTCACAGCCACCGTACGTACTTGTGTTTAGGATTTGGTTGATGAAAGGTATCATATAACCGTAAGTGGTTCGTAGGTGGCAAGTCCCATCGATCCTGCGACGCTGTTGGCGTACCTTCGCGATCACTTTGAAGGCACCGAGTATGACATGACCAAAGGCCCTGCCGCTGGCCCATATGGCAACCCCGATCGTTATGGTAAGTCCTCTCTGCCTTCTAATTATCGCTACTCTTGTATATATATATTCGTATATCAATCATGGAGTAGTTTGGATTATTTTGATGCTGAATCGCCAAATCCATGGATCGATTCTTTGTGCTGAAGATTGTATGTAAACATTGTCGTGGTGTGGTGATTGTATTCACACAAATTTCAGTCACACACTAATTCAATGGTGGTTGATGGTTGGTTTCCTGCAACCTGATTGGCTCAATCGTTTTACCGATATGATATTCTTCGGTTCATTTATTAATATTATTTGGTTCGTGTCAATTCCTTCATACTCCATGTCGCCCCTGTGTGGCATAAACACACAGCAATGTCATCATTTTGTTTACTGAAGTAACTATGACCAATATATTGGTTGTATATGTTTTTCATGGCTTGTTATTGCCAAATCTATCGATTCTTTGTACTGAAATTTGTATGTAAAATAGTCTCCTGGGGTGATTGGTATCACACTAATTCAAGTCACACACCCTAATTTGACGTTGATGATGGTTTCCTGCAATCTGATATCGGGTCAATTCTCCTTTCGATGATTCATTCTGTACATGTATATATTTGGTTGTGTCGCTCCAGTATACAATATAAACACATAAACAATATAGACATCAACGGCAACGGCAACATGACCAAGGCCACGGTGCTCACTGGGCACTTTGAACGCGCGATTTCGATCTTCCGGTCCAGCTTTTCGTTTGTGACAGTCGCAAACCAAGCCAACTTGAACTTGGGCCACATCCTTTTCGGCCAGTACGGCCCGCATGCCACGTCATACGTTCCGATTTACACCAAGGTGCACCGTGTCCCGACGTTGTACTCTCGGGGGTCGCTTCACCGGTACGATTCGACGTCGAGTTTTTGGGCGTTTGCAGTCGTGGGCAACTGGGCGTCGCGGTTTTACATGTACACGCGGCCGATGGTGGAGAGTGTGCAGGTGCAGTTGGAGACAGCGTTGCTGGGAGCCAAGGCCAAGGCCGTGGCCGCCCATGTTGAGTTGCTTAGCAACGACGATGCCCAACTCCGACAGTTTCTCACCGACTCGAGCGATGCATTCGCAGCGACTACCCACACGGCGTTCGTCGAGCTCTTTGGACGCCTCGTCACGACCTTCCACGATGGATACCACATGCAAAATCTCACGGGTGCCAACACTATTGCCGCGGCTTCGTTGTTTTATCCTGAGTGGTGGCTCCATTCGGTGGGGTACTTCAAGCAGCAAACGCAGCTATCTCCACCTTCCAAGACACCAGACCACGGTCCTACTACTACTACTAGTACTACTACTAGTACTAGTGGAGATGCAGTGTGGTGGTGGTGCGTCGGCCTCATGGTGTTGGGAGCGAGTGCTGGCGTCGCCGTCGGGTTTGGAGTTGGCTTGCGACGGCGTGATGGGTATCACCAACTCAATTAGACACATGATGATATTGTCTGTAATACTCCATGGCAAATATTATTGTGGGGGGTACACTAGTATGTGTTATCATGTAGTAGTACTATAGTAGTACTAGTAGGTAGGTTGGGTATGCCATGCATAGCGTGTGGGGGGGGTGAAGTGTTCACATGGACCATGCTACAGTATTACAAAAGAGATGCCACAACGGTACTAGTATGTACTAAAGTAGAATACCAGTCAGTAATCGTTTGATACCAAATAATTTTTTAAATTGGATAATTCATCAGGAATTTTAAAAAAATCTAAAATATTGTGAATAATAATTTTAAAAAAACATTATCTAATTTAATATTGTGTGGTTTGTCATTGGCAGGCTGTATTACAGTAGGTAACTATGGGGAAAAAGAATTGATGAAGACAAAGGAATGGACAATTTGCATCATACGTACACTAATTACTAAAATTGCAATTATATTTACTCCGAGTATTTGAATATTTCAAACGAGTGATCGAACTATCTATCACACGATCCAAATGTTATTGTAAATTGCGTCCAATACTGACTGCTGCTACTTACGTTATAGTAATTTATTGTGATCTCCTCCCCCATCCGCAATAGTACAATTATTGATTGTTGTGCGGACTATGAGCCATGCAATATAACGTTACTACATATTAATATTTGTTGACGGCATCAATTTGGAATAAATATGTATTTTTCCATTCCCTGATGAATACTACTTCGAAGTGCTGCATACATATGGTGCAAGTCATCTATAAACTACCAACTTTTCACAAAATTTTCTGATTTCAATTTCATATTCATTATTCAAAATTAAAGCAAATTGAGACGTAGAATCGACAGATCTCAATGTGGTGAAGAAATTCTACGTCTCAGATTCAAATTTGGTAATGAATTGGTCCAGAAATAAATATTTACCTAGCTGTATTTTACATGGGAGCTTGGATATTTGGCCATAGGGTGTGGCCGCTGAGATGTATCTTGATTTTTGTATGTGACTATTATCCGTATATAGTATCCGGAGGCACTTGAGGCCTTTAACCTCCCACTGCAATGATAAAACGCATGTGAAATCGGTATTTAACGCATTTGGGTTGTGGGTTTAACTTCATTAATTGTACGTTAAATAATAAAACCTCCACTCTTCGATTTGGCCAGTTGGAAGTTTTTATATGACGTGCAAGTACTGTACGTTGTAATTCCCTTAACAGTTCCACTGTTGTTTTGACCCGACATATATACTACTGTTTGACAGTGTATGCGGGAATTAATACATCCGGATACACCTTTTCGCCCGTAGCTCCTGGGACGACTCCGTCCAACCCCTGGTGAGTACACACGATGCTAAATCTCTGGGGTTCACTGCATCGCTAGTGGTTAGTGGTTAGCTATCGCAAACCACTGAGATGCACTTAACCCCTAGTAAGAGGTGAGGTGGCCCGAGCATACAAAATTCTATACAAATAATGTTACTCTTTATGCAGTGGGTATGAGATCATATCATCAATGCATGACGATTGAGGTTGACGGCAATACTAAGTGTTGAATGAAAGTAAGTCCAAGTGGCCAGATCTGTTGACACGAGGCGACGTAGTATGTAGTGGATTGAGAACTTGATGTTAGAACATGTTAGAACGGTAGAACAGTCGTGTTGACTGCGATAGGAACTCACTGGCTATTATAGCCTGGCAATGTGTCTTTGGGCCCGAAGTTGCAAGAGTCCTTGTCGATCGAGTCGACGTGAAGAGACAGCTGACCTACAACGCAGCACGAGAAGATGCAGCTGCACACGACATCTTCGCACGCGGACCCAGGGATTTGAAAGCGCTCCCGGACATTCTTGCGTATCACGGAGATGGCAAGAAGCGCGACTACGGTCACCGCCCACATGCCAAACACAAACAGCTTGCTCACGGTGGATTCCAGCAGCGCCAACGCAACGTACGCGCCGAAGAGTACCATGAATGCGGTGAGGACGGTCCAATACTTGTACATGCCAACGCGGTGGGCGATTTGTGCCAGGGACACACAAGGACAGAACGTTGCCATGCAACACACCGACAGCGACCCGGCGTTGATGCAGCCGAGGATTCCCGTGCTCCACGTCCCCATGACGAGGTTATTTTGGTCGATCTCTGTGACGAAGTAAGCGCCCTTGATGTCTGCGCCTCCTTCTGCCGCCATTGTTGTCTGTTAGTCGTTGTCAACAAGAATGGGAAAATGGGGCAAGTCATCAACTTCGTAGAGTTCAAACGAAGTTCGAAGACAAACGTTGTCGGCTGGTGGGAAAATTTGGTGGCAAAGGAAGTTGGGTGTGCTTTCCTTATACCGTTACAACCATGATTGGGGATATAAAGGAAGGGATAACGTTAGAAGGGTGCTTCGAGACACTCAAGGGGAGGCTGTAGCGCTGTAAACGTCGTTGGCTCAAGCTTGTTCACCTAATGTTATGCGAAGAATCATCGGGTTAGGGTCCATCTGGTAACTTTTCGAAAATATTATTCCATTTTTGGCAAAATGGGATAAACCAAAAATACCATTTCAAAATGGAGGTAAAAAGTTCATTTTGTAAGGGGCTGGTCTGCGAACATTCCCGTAGGGACGCCTGAGTTGACAGTGAAGCACGGACGATTCATCCCTGTTTTTGAGTGTCCGTTCCTGCTTTGGCACGTTTTCGATAGAAATTAAGCAATATTTTTGATATATTTTCAAAATCCTCGAAAATAGTTCGGACAAGCTTGGACGGTTTTTCACAGACCCGGTAAGCACACACACACTCCTTGAGACTAGCCGCTTACTATTATAGTAGTGGCTGGTCTCAAGGAGTAAATACCACTTGGAATTATTGGATTTCGGTTAAGGGAGCGTCTGGTAACATATTCTTGCAAAATGGGATAACCAAAATGCCATTTTCAAAATGGAGGTAAAAGGTCCATTTTGTAATCTGGCGTTTTGGACCTATTCAACGAGCAAATCCCACGCGGAATTTTTGGATTGGGGTTAAAAGGCTTCAAGCAAGGCACGTTTCAATTTTGATCAGATTTGTTGAATTCAAATTACAATATTTCCGTTTACGAGACGCACCCTAAGGGTGCGTCTGGTAAAGCTCTTCAAGCAAGACATGTTTCAATTATGATCAGATTAACTGTAAGGCCCGTAAATTTTCTTTTGAATTCGGTCCTAAAATGGCGTTTTGGGCCAGAATGTAGACGGGCCCTTACTGTTACTGTAATAATGGAAATTTCCTGTACGCCTTCGAACTTCGAGGACACGCCATTACAGGTGTCTTGAAGTTTATATGGATTTCGTGACAGTGGCCTTTCGGGCCGAATCTTCTTGCCTATCAAAACAAACTTTTCACGAGGGGGCAAGTTCGTGTGTGTACTCTTTCATTCGGAGATTGTGCTCGTGTTGATGAGAGAATTGAGTGCACCACACATACTCCTTTATGGAACTCTTTGATCGGAGCAAGGAAGTAGAGAGGATCATTCACTTAGTCATTGATACACTCGCATTGAATGGAAGCTCGGGCCAGAAGACCCCCACTGTCGAAAGAAGGACAGCATCATATCGCCGATGGGATGGTACGTTGGGTTGAGATGGAAGGTGAATGGATGATGACTCGATGTCGTTCGAGAGAAGATGACATTCCTTGTACAGTACTGTACTGACCATGTACTAGTTCTATGTTATCTCCAAATCAAAATACTGAACATATCTCCTGTTGTTTCAATCACTGTAGAAATCAATAAATGAAAATTATTCGATTTCTTGTCGAAAAAAAACCTTTTTTCAGCAATGAATCGAAAACTCGAACGGGAACTTCTGGAGAGGAAGTACAGTACGAATTCGACTTGGCCGGATCGTTCGTACATACAGGCGGCACCACGGTGACCTGTCAAGGTATACACGTACTCGAACCTACAACATCCATTGCGCTATCACCCCCTTGCATTAGACGCTACTACTGTACGATCGCTTATCCGAAAGTGGCGTTCCAACAGCTCTAGCACTACTACTATCAAACTGACTGCGATGTTGGTACCGTTCACCAAGTTCAACGGCGCCGGCAATGACTTTGTCTTGATCGACAATCGCAGCCTCGGCCTTCACCTGACGTCGGCCCAGGCAATCCGACTCTGCGATCGGCAGCTCGGTATAGGCGCCGACGGGCTCCTGCTTGTGGTCCCATGCCCGTCTGGGAACGCCGACGTTGCGTGGGAGTTTTGGCAGTGCGACGGCGACACGGCCAGCTTTTGCGGTAATGGCTCTCGGTGCTTTGTTCGATTTGTGCAATCTCTGCTTGGCCACACGAACCCCGTCACATTTGAGACCGGGGCTGGCATTGTCTCTGGAGCCTTAGTGGCCACCACCAGTGACATTGCCGTCCTGCTGCCGCCGCCCACGGCCTTGAGCTTGCATGCGACAGTGCATTTGGCCTCTGGCCCTCATGTCGTGCATTCCATCAACACGGGGGTAACAAAGAAACTTCGTCTCCATGTCCTAACAACGGTGGCTAGGTGCCCCACGCGGTGCTGTTTGTGGAGGACGTGGCCGCCATCGATGTACGTAGCCTAGGCAGTGAAGTGCGACACCACAAGCACTTTAGCCCACATGGCGCCAACGCCAATTTCGTCCAAGTCCTGGGACCTAATCACCTCCGTGTTCGCACGTTTGAGCGGGGGGTCGAAGGAGAAACGCTGGCTTGCGGCTCGGGCGTGGCGGCGGCCGCCCTTGTAGCTGCGATAGTTCACGGCTTTACATCGCCTGTGAAAATTGACGTGCAAAGTGGAGCCACGTTGGGCATCCAGTTTGCCACGCCGACGTCGTCGCAGGACCAATCGTTTACGAATGTGCTCCTCATTGGACCAGCAGAAGCCACGTTCTCGGGTACGGTGGAGCTTTAGTTCCTAGGAGTTTAGCGCATGTACTGTAATGTACAATGTGTGCATAGTGCACCAGAGAGGTGTACGTCACCTCTCAGGTGCACTATACCGGTAATCTTGAAAATGTCAGTCAGGAAAGCCTGATCCAACTGGAGCCGATTAATTGACCGCTCACAGGAGGGTGCATTCAATTCTGATTGGTTATAATTCAATAGATCATATGTTTTGCCTCAATACAAACATCAAGTTAAAGTACTTCGTCGTTGAACAGGCCTTGTCTGGGTAGCGGCACGACCTACGGCCTACCTGCCGCTTTTCCCGACGAGAGGAATCGATTGGACGTTCGGTGAAGTGCACAATTGGGGCTCACTCCTCGCCAAGGCACCGCCTGCACAAAATTATACACACGACCTCCGCTACGCTGCAGTGCGCGCAATTTTGTGGGCGGATGCTCTGTCGTCGCTCGCTACTATAAGGCTTGGTCAATGTGGAAAAAGAAAAGAAAAATATAGTATTAGGGAGATTTCGGAAATGACTTCTCCTTTTCTTTTTCCGTAAAAATTGAAAGCAAAGTAAAAGCGAGGAATTTTATAACGTAGAAAACCAATTTAAGGTGCTCGAACCATTTAATGGTGCACTTGAATCAGCCAATCAAATGTAGTCAAAATACTGGGAGATAACCTCCTTAATCTAATTAATACACGAAGTGAATTTTGGCGCCTGTCATGCACGACCGCGACCGCGATCGCGATATACACGCGTCGAGCTTGACAGAGCTGTTCAAGATGTGCTTGATGGGTGAAACGGGAAGCCAGTGGCAGCGTTCTCCAAGATACCCTACAACACCCTCATGAAGTATGTGTACGCGACAAAGGCCGGCACCACCATGACACCAAAGCGCGGGCCACGGCCCAGTGCTGACCATAAAATAATTTTCCCGTGAATATATTCATTTTTCGTCTAAAAATAAATTATTCTTTTGTCACGGCGGAGAGAATGAATAACCTATTTTTGGAGCAATCAAAAATAGGTTATTCGAACTTCTAGAGGTAAAAAATAAATATTCGTTGTGACAGGAATAATTCGTGGTTATCACGACACCTGGCTTCAAAACCACTCGTAGATATGGATGGTTATCAGCCATTAACCCAAAAGTGAAATCAAATTATCGTCATATCTCGTTTTGATGAACATCGCCAGCAACAACATCCTACGCGGCCGCCAGCTCGCTGAGCTTTTCTTTACTCGGAATGCTCCTGGCAATACGGACTGGACATGCCGGTGTGGCGCACGACGTTCACAGAAGGGGAGTGGGTACACCAACCTCGTCTCGCATATCACCGCCGACCACCCCAGATATGTTGCATTTGATGCAACCAACCCTCCTAAGGCATCAGCTCTATTTGAGATCATGGTCCCACGACATGTGCGTACAGTGTTTGGTTGGTTGTATTGGATTACATTGTGTTTGCTACCGTTCTCGTTTGTGTCAAATCCAACCGTCCGCCGCTTCGCCAACTTGGACTCGATCTCTCGAACTTCGTTCATGAAGTACATGCACGGACTAAGTGCTCACGTCGAAAAGAAGGTAGCTCTTCTACTACCTGAGAAGTTCGCCCTTGTGTTCGATGGTTGGTCGTGTGGCTCAACCCATTACCTTGCTCTGTTTGCGTCCTACCCGTCCAGCGATGTAATTGGCTACTCTCGAGTACTACTGTCTTTTGCACCAATCAACGAGGAGGAATCTCTAAATGCGGCTGCCCACGAGGAGTTTACTGAGTTTGTCCAGGATTTGTATGGGAAGTCCTGGAGCAATGTCATCGCACTTATCGGAGATAACTGCTCCACCAATGTGGCTTTTGCACGACTCACCGGGGTGCCTTTTATTGGATGCGCCAGCCACCGGTTTAACCTCTTTGTGTCCGATATGCTCACCAACCACTCGACTGTTATTGACAAAGTCAACGCTCTTATGACCAAGCTTCGTTTTACCCTACCGGCCGCTCGTCTGCGTCGTGTGACCCCCCTACGTGCGATTACACTAAGTGCGACACGCTGGAGTTCGACGTTCAACATGTTGAAACGGTATATCGAGCTTAAGCCATTTCTATTGACTATTGCTGACGACAGTATCGACGTGCTACGACTT
>NW_009798283.1:732891-734894 GCF_000520075.1 Aphanomyces astaci
AATACTCATCTCCGAAATCTCCCTATTGAAACCGGGGCTACGAGACCCTATGTGCTTCCCACTTGCCGACAATGACTACCGTGTAGTTTAGGACCTTTTCGACGGATAAGTCCATTGCGACTCCTGCAAAAGTAAATATATTCGTCACTAGTCAAATATTACTTTTCAGAAATTCCACTTTGCGGGAAAATACACTCTAGTGATCCATATACCCTCTCCAATATAATACTAAATATCAATTTATAGAGGTTTTTGGACGTCGTTGGACGTCAAAAAGCGCGGGAACACAAGTATGACTCGCGCGGTGGTTGGACAGTGTTCATTTTCGTTTGCAATGGAGGAACTGGAGGATGTACCGCCAAGACGGACGCCCAGAGGCAGACCAGCACTGACCTTTGGGTCCAAGAAGCGCATCAAGAAGTTCAAGAACGTTCACGTCGCCTACAAGAAGAAGCAAGTGGTGATCGATTGCGTCGACAGCGATGGCATGGCGAGAACGCTCGATGTCCACTTCAGCCGCCTCCACGGCACTGCCCGCGAGTCGGCCAGGAAGAAGGTGTACAAGTGGTTGCAGCAGCGTGAACTGATCCGCGACAAGGCCGCCAACCCTCGGACCGCCCAACACAAGTGTGCTCGCGACATTGGAATGGCCACCACGTTGTCAAGGGAGGCCGAAGAACAGCTCGCTCGTTGGGTAGCAAACATGCGCAAGGACGGTGTGCCGGTGACACCACAGATGCTCCAACTGATGGCGCTTGAGATGGCCATCGACCTCGGCCTCGACGAAGACATGTTCCAAGCAAGCTGGCATTGGATGAAGGGTTTTAAGAAGCGCTTTGGTCTCGCCCTGCGCGCTCCAACAAGAACAGGCCACGATACCCAAGGCGATGGCGAGGCAGCGCTAGAAGCGTTTTCAGCGCGGGTTGAATCGATCATGGAGCGCGAAGGCATTGACGTTGTGTATAATGCAGACCAAACTGGGGTCAACTACGAGTACTTGCCGGCCAAGACCATTAATGCCCGCGGCGAGAACACGGTTTGGATCAAGTGTGGTGGGAAGACCAAATACCGAGCCACAGCCATGCTTCTAGCTGACTCTACTGGCAAAAAGTACCCACTGTTTCTCGTGCTCAAGACCACCGCCTCGAAGATCAAGGCTGTTGTGCAAGATAATCTGAAGGTGCGACAAGGCTTTGGAAAGACCGTGTGGAAGCAAGTTGAGCCGCTGCAGGATCGGTTTCAGTGTCGACTGTACGGCAACCCCGCGGCATGGTGGAATTCGTCAATTTCAGTGGCGTTCCTCAAGTACCACTTTGCGGAGCGGCCGGATCGCGCGACGAAGAAGGTCATGCTCCTGTGGGACGACTTTTCCGCTCATTTTACGGACGAGGTCGTTGCATGCGCTGAAGAACTCAACGTTGTGCTGGAGAAGGTGCCACCGCGCTTTACCTGGATATGTCAGCCTGCTGATGTTGCGTGGATACGACCAATGAAGTCGAGGCTACGGAAGTACTGGATCGAAATGATTCGACGTCAAGTGAGAACGAATAAGAGCCAACAAACTACATTCAAGTTGGTGGCGCCATCACGGACTACCATCGTGCAATGGATCACGCAAGTGTGGAACGATTTGCCCCAGTCGATCATCCTCAATGGCTTTGGAAAGTGTAGATTGATACAACCAGTAGTTGATGTTGGTGGTGTTGAGTCAGACGAAGTAGATAAGGAAATGTTGTCGCAGCTCATTGCTGGTTGTGCTGTGGATGATACAATCCACCTGTCGGACGATATTGATACGCAAGATGAATAAAATTGCTCATTTTGAACGTACTACGTAGTACGTGTTTGTATAGGTCGAGTGCTATATTTAAACTCTAAATACGCTATACCTGTAAGGATTAATATGATCTCGAATGTCGACTGGTTGTGAAATATCACCTGTCTAAAAGGACCTAAACTACACGGTACCATGAAAGAAATAGATTTGTTATATATTTCTGAGA
>NW_009798283.1:738762-754988 GCF_000520075.1 Aphanomyces astaci
CGAAGATCAAGGCTGTTGTGCAAGATAATCTGAAGGTGCGACAAGGCTTTGGAAAGACCGTGTGGAAGCAAGTTGAGCCGCTGCAGGATCGGTTTCAGTGTCGACTGTACGGCAACCCCGCGGCATGGTGGAATTCGTCAATTTCAGTGGCGTTCCTCAAGTACCACTTTGCGGAGCGGCCGGATCGCGCGACGAAGAAGGTCATGCTCCTGTGGGACGACTTTTCCGCTCATTTTACGGACGAGGTCGTTGCATGCGCTGAAGAACTCAACGTTGTGCTGGAGAAGGTGCCACCGCGCTTTACCTGGATATGTCAGCCTGCTGATGTTGCGTGGATACGACCAATGAAGTCGAGGCTACGGAAGTACTGGATCGAAATGATTCGACGTCAAGTGAGAACGAATAAGAGCCAACAAACTACATTCAAGTTGGTGGCGCCATCACGGACTACCATCGTGCAATGGATCACGCAAGTGTGGAACGATTTGCCCCAGTCGATCATCCTCAATGGCTTTGGAAAGTGTAGATTGATACAACCAGTAGTTGATGTTGGTGGTGTTGAGTCAGACGAAGTAGATAAGGAAATGTTGTCGCAGCTCATTGCTGGTTGTGCTGTGGATGATACAATCCACCTGTCGGACGATATTGATACGCAAGATGAATAAAATTGCTCATTTTGAACGTACTACGTAGTACGTGTTTGTATAGGTCGAGTGCTATATTTAAACTCTAAATACGCTATACCTGTAAGGATTAATATGATCTCGAATGTCGACTGGTTGTGAAATATCACCTGTCTAAAAGGACCTAAACTACACGGTACCATGAAAGAAATAGATTTGTTATATATTTCTGAGAACTTTGAATTATAACCAATCCAATTCGACCATACCCATATCACCCGTCGTGTGAGCGGTCAATTAATGGAAATATAGCTTATTTGGTGAAGTCTCCACTTGGTAGCTGATATATATCCTCAGTGTCAACGCAAAATGCACCAAATAGTCTACCGGTACGCGTTGAAACTGAAGCAACGCACACATGTACTACCTCTGTCCCGGTTTTATTGCTCCAAACGAGATTCTTGAAGTTCCATTTTAATTGCTCCAAACGTGCAACAGTGGATTGAAGAAAAAAACACTGTATTTCGCATACAAAAATCAAGTACATTTATTTCAAATGTTTAATCTAAGTACCGATGGTACCGGTACCACTGGTATGTCAAGTTCTTCATCATCGGAATCTTCCACGATATCCAGACGCTCAAGCTCCGTGCAGACATCGCTCATTTCCAAGTTCTTCGCCACTTCGCTCGCCAATTCTAAGATGACTGTAGACAAGTCACACTCACTTAGCAATTCCATACTGGCGTTGACAACGCCAGTATCTGCTTCAATCGACAAGGGCAAGCGACCTTGGCCTGAAATTGGCCAATCGATAGCGCCAATCAAAATTGGAGTAATATTGGCGAAGTTACGGTGAAAATACTAACGTTATTTGAGGCTTGTATGTACGGATGTCGTTCCTTTTATCCGTACTTTGTTTTTATTGAGCGTGGTTATTTCAATTATATGAGCCACAGTATGGAGTCTTCTGATTGCTCTCTCGTATTTGATTGGATGTATTTTACCTCAATTTGATTTCAATTGAATTCGCCGAGTTCTGCTCTTTTGAAACATACCGCATACTCTATACTTCTCAGAAAACATTGTGTTCGTTTCTCAAAAATGCCGTTTGGAGCAATAAAACCGGGACAGAGGTAGTAAGTAGTAAATGCAACTTAAAACAATCGTTGGTCAAAATTATTAGAGAAAGTTGTGTGGATTTGAGGTCATTTTTGCCTTCACTAATATGTGTATTACAATAATATAGGCTACACTATTCATTTATCCTATATATAATGTTACCTGAAGGCTACACTATTCATCGGTTGGACCCCTCCAAATGAAGTTTCGCCAATAGTGTAGCTTACACTATTAATAGTTACGGACATGGGCGGTCAAGTTATTGGATTGGTTGACAGTGAAACTATTCTTTCTCCAGCCTTGGTTGGTTTCATACATGGTAGGTTGGATGACAGAACTTAGATGGGGGGGAATCCCCAAAACGTACTTCCGCAAAACTGAAAAATCTTGAGTATAGGTACATGGGGAATACAGAAATACTAGTAACGTTAAGCATGAAGTCACTTGACAGTGCGTGGGTAATGAATGAACGTACTTGGACAAAAGACAATACTTATCACAAGTTACTCTACGGTAACGTTATGGGTAACGTTAATGAAAGGCCTTGGAATACATTTAGCAGGTGGGGCGGCGGTTGTCGTTGAGCTTGCCGTCGCGAAGGATCGTGCCAATGTTGACACGGCCGTGGCCGAAGCGGTTGTTAGGCCACTCCGAGTCCTTGAGGCCGCCGCAGTTGGGGGCGCCCGGCAGGGTGCGGTTGTTGGAGAGGTACCACGTTTCGGGCTCGGTCGTGTTGAGTTCCTTTTGGTCCGTGGTGGCGGTCAAGTACTTGTACACAGCATCGTAGCTCGCCGTGGGGTCGACACTCTTGATGATGGCAACCACGCCAGCGACGTGGGGAGCCGCCATGGACGTGCCGGCGTATTGGGCGTACGCCGTGTTGTTGGCAATGCCCACCGACCGCGTAAAGAAACCAGGGGCGGACACGTCAGGCTTGAAGTACTCAGCGCCGTTCTTGGTTTGCGGGCCCTTGGACGAGAAGTAGGCGAGTTTGTCCTTTTCGTTGGTGAACGAGCCGATGGCTCCAACGCCAATGACCGTCTTGTACCCGCCGGGGCTGCCCACGGTGGCGCAGAGCGTGCCGCTGTTGCCGTTGGCGAAGATGGGGACAATACCCGCAGCCTTCCACGCAGCCACGGCGTCTTCAAACCAAGGGGTGTACGAGGCCGAGCCCCACGAGTTGTTGACGACGTGGGGGCCCTTCTTGCAGTCGGCGCCGGTGCCGTCCGGCTTGGTGGGGCACAGCATGAACTGAGCACATTCAAGCAGCTTGGCTGAAGTACCAGAGGAGCCGTTCAGACCGATGCACGCAATCCATTGGGCGCCGGGGGCTACGCCGATGCCGTTGGCACCAACCATCGTACCGATCGTATGCGAGCCGTGGCCAGACGTGTCGCGGGGCAGCGCCGAGCGCTCATAGGGGTCGAACCAGCCCAATTCCGACCGCCAGTTGTGCTTGATGGCTTCGTGCGTGTGGAGGGCGCCCGAGTCAATGGAGCCCACAATGGCGCCCTTGCCGGTCGAGTACTTCCAGATTTCAGGGGCACCGATGGCTTCCACGCCCCACTCGTTGGTCGCCGTGCTTTCGGCATCAACCGACCCCTTCAACACTTCGGGGATGGTGAAGTCGGCCGCGTTCAAGTCAATGTATTCGACCACAGTCGACGCCTCCAATGCGTCCAATGTGGCCTTGGTGGCCGACGGGAAGTAGACGGCACCTCCGATGGGCAACGCCACGGCATCGGCAATGGACACGATGTTGGCCAAGGCAGCCAAGTTCTTCTTGGACGCTTCCTTCAAGAACGCATCCACAAACTCGCGGGGTTCGGCGGCGAGGAGCGCCCCTTGTTCCAGGGCAGCAATGTCCAAGGGGAACTTGGCAATCAGACCCACTTCCGAAGCAGATTCCGTCTCAAAATGGCGCTTGGCGCGGATGGCGACGTTGGCGGCCGACGCGGTCGAGGCGAGGGCGAGGATAGAAGTAGCTTTCATGTCGGGCGTACGGAGAAAAACGTCGAATGACAGGATTCATGGAGTCGGATTTGGGGTGCTAGGAATTGTCGTGGGGTACAGTAGGTTTTCCAAGGGGTCATGATTCGGCCCACTACAATGAGTCCCTTCTACAAGGGTTACAGCAACAGAGTCTAGACATATGGTGGCCATGGGCCAAACGTTCGTTATGTCCGATACTACTAGTAGTAGTGACAGAAGTACTACATCGAAGCACAGCTGTAGTAGTGCCTACAGTACTACAGTAGTAGTACTAGCTAGTACAGTACTACCTATCTATGTACCCCGGAGTAGTGTACCTTTGGATTCCAAAATACCCCTCAAGTATGTAAAAACTGAAACAAAGCACTGCACTAACATTACTCGGAGTGTCTACAATACTCGTGACATTGCCGCTGGTATGCTGATGTAGTACTCGTATTCAATACTAGTATGGCCTACCGAAAACTCTCTTTATCGCCCATGCAGTTTCAATGACATGTACTGTACAGTACCCGTACATACTGTAAACACGTGATGCAATTACTTGTACTAATAGTATTGGAGTTTTGCACGAAATAAACTCACATGTCAAATCAAACACTATTTGTGCTATCCCAAACCCTAACAACAGTTGCACTGTACAGCAACATTTTGTAACCGTGGTGGGCCGACGAATCAGCAAAGCCTACCTGTTCGCGTCGCGACGGCCAATTGGGCTGCAGGTGCAAGTTTCAGCTCCCATCTGGAATAATATACCAGTCACGACCGACACCTTCTCAATCTATAGCAACATGACGCTCGCTCTCAGTATACGTTTTCACCCAATATGAAAGCAGCTTCGATCCTCGCCCTCGCCTCGATCGCGTCGGCCGCCAATGTCGCCATCCGTGCCAAGCGCCACTTTGAAACGGAATCCGCTTCGGAAGTGGGTCTCCTTGTCAAATTCGCTCTGGACATTGCCGCCTTGGAACAAGGGGCGCTCCTCGCCGCTGAACCCCGTGAGTTTGTGGATGCGTTCTTGAAGGAAGCGTCCAAGAAGAACTTGGCTGCCTTGGCCAACATCGTGTCCATTGCCGATGCCGTGGCGTTGCCCATCGGAGCCGCCGTGCTCTTCCCGTCGGCCACCAAGGCCACATTGGACGCATTGGAGGCGTCGACTGTGGTCGAATACATTGACTTGAACGCGGCCGACTTCACCACCCCCGAAGTGTTGAAGGGGTCGGTTGATGCCGAAAGCACGGCGACCAACGAGTGGGGCGTGGAAGCCATCGGTGCCCCTGAAATCTGGAAGTACTCGAACGGAAAGGGCGCCATTGTGGGCTCCATTGACTCGGGCGCCCTCCACACGCACGAAGCCATCAAGCACAACTGGCGGTCGGAATTGGGCTGGTTTGACCCGTACAACCGGACGACACTCCCTTGGGACACGTCCGGGCACGGCTCGCACACAATTGGTACGATGGTCGGTGCCAAAGGCATTGGCGTAGCCCCCGGTGCCCAGTGGATTGCGTGCTTGGGTTTGTTCGGTGGCTCTGGAACCACTGATCGTCTCTTGGAATGCGCGCAGTACATGCTGTGCCCTACTAAGCCAGACGGCACGGGCGCCGACTGCAAGAAGGGCCCCCATGTTGTCAACAACTCGTGGGGCTCGGCCACTTACACCCCTTGGTTGGAAACGGCTGTAGCGGCGTGGAAGGCGGCGGGGATTATCCCAGTGTTTTCCAACGGCAACCGCGGTCCTGCGTGTGGCACGGTGGGTAGCCCTGGCGGATACAAGACGGTCATTGGTGTTGGAGCCATCGGGTCGTTCACCAACGAAAAGGACAAAATCGCCTACTTTTCGTCCAAGGGTCCGCAAACAGGCAACGGCGAAGCATACTTGAAGCCAGACATTTCGGCCCCCGGCTTCTACACCCTTTCCGTGGGCATTGCCAACAACACGGCGTACCGGCAGTTGGCCGGCACGTCCATGGCAGCTCCCCACGTCGCTGGCGTGGTTGCCATCATCAAGAGTGTCGACCCCACGGCGAGCTACGACGCTGTGTACAAGTACTTGACGGCCACCACGGACCAGAAGGAACTCAACACGACCGAGCCCGAAACGTGGTACCTCACCAACAACCGCACCCTGCCGGGTGCCCCCAACTGCGGCGGTGTCAAGGACACTGCGTGGCCTAACAACCGCTTCGGCCACGGCCGTGTCAACATTGGCACGATCCTTCGTGACGGCAAGCTCAACGACAACCGCCGCCCCACCTGCTAAGCAACCGATGCTTGCAAACACAGTAGTTGTCGTGGTGTTTAATTATTTGTTCCCTCGCCGGTCAAACGATAATCAGCTTTTATATTGTCCATACTACGGTAGTAGTGCGTCTGTCTAGAGTGTAGAAATGACTTTACTCCTCCGAGGACTAGTAGTACGTACCAGTACAGTACAGTATATATAGGGCGTACTAGCCAAGGACACTCGTGACGCCTGGAACAGAACCCATGAGCATCGTGGAATATACTTAGTACTTACTGTATTGTACCTGTCGTGCAACGGTACAGTAACGTTGAGCGATAAAGTTTGACAGGACGGGGAGTTGAGTTTGTTGGTTGCTGGGTCGTTCAACCCAGTCGATTTTTGACGGAACATTAGCTTGTGCGACTAGAATTGACACGTTAAGTGGTAACTTCAAGTTGAGAAGAACGCGTGTTTTTCATTTTCGTTCGTTATGAGCCGATATCCACACAAGATTGGACCCTTCGGGTTGCCCAACCCCAACTGGGCCTGCTGATGACGTTGGAAAAGACTTTGATGATACCAGTCGCCTTCCACACTCCATCCACGCGTCGTAACCATCCAAGCCCCCCGAGTCGGTGATCACATGGGGCCTCTCGTGCAGAGCCGTCCGGCTTGGTCGAATACAACTTGAGGACTAAACTACTCCAGCAACTTGGCTTCAGACCTAGAGCCATCATACAACCGCAAGCACGCAATTCATTGACACTTGGAGTGGCACTGATGTCGTTGGTGCTGATGGCGTCGGGGGAGCTCTGTTTACCTGAAAGGAGTCGGTGTCTGGTTTAGCGTGTCAAACCAGCTAAAATTGGCACAATAGTAGCCCTGGATGGATGGCATTGTGGGCGGGAAGGGCCACCGTGCCTATGAGTCCACAACAGCGCGCCATTGTCGTTCGAGTACTGCCCGGATTTCTGACTGACTCCCACTTCACTGGGGGTCACCCCTTCGCGAGCCACCGGCCCCTTCAGCGACGTCTGGGGGGTCACCCAATAACGGCTACAACTGGCAGCGAACCATAGTTATGTAGGTGTAGTCGTAATTGGGGTGTCCATACGCGTTGTTGCCTTCATAGTATTCGTTTGCGCGGCGGTCAACTTAATGGCGAACCAGACGACTTGGGGGTAGGAAAATACGTGTTCGAGGTGCGCACAAGCACGCACATTTTTGTCATTGAATCACATAAGTGTAAGTTGTCTGCGATTCTGGCTGTTGGACAGATTCTAGCTTGAACGGGATGAACACTGCAACTGCCGTTCAAAATTCCTTCCTCGTCGATGACAATTGCGCCGTGGTAGCGGTGGGCTTGGTCATGAACCACACAGCATACTTGAGTGTAGGCCAAGCTCGAGGGACCTGGCAGTTGTGTACTACTGCCGGTAGTAGTATTAGTCATATTCCGAGACTGACTGTGTCGTCAACTACAATAATAATGACAGGGCACTTGTTGTGTGACAGTCGACGACACGACCGACCTACCAAAACGAAGGTCAAAGCTATGATCACTCGATTTGGACTGTTTGGATCCGCGCCATCGGGACCACCGTGTCGGACCATCCATCGCCCACGACGAACTAAACTACCCACGCTATTGAACACAACTTGAAAGTCACACGCTTTAGGATGGCCAAGTCCGACTTTCCGATCTGTGCGCGAATTGTTTAGGCCATCGATCGTCGATTGCACGACTGTCCCTGTGTCGCGGCGCCCTTTGCACGGACACCCGACCCTCGAAGCGTGACGACAGCGATCGCTTTGTCAGGTGGTCTGTTAGGACACGTGGACTAAAGCCGCAGCGAGGAAATGGTTGCTGTCCCGTGACAGTTCCTTGTGTCCCCCCGCCGAGTCTCTTGTCTGTGTATTTATGCTCCCACAAGCCTGGCCTTGTCAAGGATGTTCAAGTCGACAAAAATGTTAAACTACGGTGGCCTTTGCATCGCAAGTGAGTAAGGAACTGCCAGTATATTCCTGCGAAGTGTAAAACGAAGCCCCCACACATGCCCCCCCCGGTGCCTTCGCCCTCTTTGAGCCACTGCCAACTATGCGCCATGACAAGTACTAGAGTACCACCACGGATCAATGGAAACTCGAAACGACAAGTGCCACATTATTGTACTTGGTATTTGAGCTACAAGCATCGCTCGCTACCAGACTCCTCTACGATACAATTAGTCCAACACTCACAGAATTGGCCACGGCCTTCCAGTGTAGTCACTAGTGTCTGAAGAACTTGATGAAAAACCGCTATTATTCCTGTGCATATAACCGCTACTATTATTAATAAGATAAGATTCCACCCTGTCAAGTTACACAGTACTACAGTATTGGACACACGTGGCACGCACGCTGCGATACACTGAAGTCATATCCAGAAGTTCGTGGCCTAAGTCTTTGAGGAAGGCCATGAACATGACACAACTCGCTGAAAGCATGAGGCCGTTCGTTACCCATCACTGGTTCGTCGCGACGTTTCGTGCGATTTTGATCCGAAGAAAATGGACAGAATCATCTTCGGTGACCGACATTCTGGGACGGGGTCGGGGAACCAATGGTTTCTGGGGAGTTGTTTCAAACGGGTTTCAAACGTGTTTCAAACATGCCCGGAGGCGTCGTTCCTTCTGGGACGTGCCGAACGCGACGTTTAAAACATGTATCTTCCCAACCACCACCCGACGCCATAGTTTACACCATACTATTTTTTTCATGAACGGAGACCAACCACGATCACGCTATGTGCCGCCTCATTTGCGCGGCCATGAACAAGACGGCGGCGGCAGTGACCGCGGCAGCGACCGAGGCTCGGTAGACAGACGCGGCGGTGACCGCGGTGGATACGGTGGCCGTGACGGTGGACGTGGCGGAGGATATTCCCGCGAACCGCCCGCGAGCAACTCCCGTTGGTCGGGCTTTGAATCCGGCGGCGGATACGGTGGCCGCGAAGAGCGTGGCGGCTATGGTGGACGCGATGGAGGCGACCGTGGGTCGTACGGCGGCAGCCGCGGCGGCGGTGGGTACGGCGCCCCTCGCAAGAACCGCCTTGGATTCCACGGCGACATGACCCCCAACTCGCGCACGGAACAAGAGTTGTTTGGCGACTGCCAATCGTCCGGTATCAACTTTGACAACGTACGTCCGCCTGTTCCTATCTCATGTCTCCATCGAGCACATATCTAATGGACCCCCTCCGTTTTCTTAGTACGACGACATCCCCGTGGAAACGAGCGGGGAAGGCGTGCCGCCGCCCATTTCGTCGTTCAACGAAGAAGAGCTCGGCCCCGAAGTGTGCAGCAACCTGAAGCTGTGCATGTACAACAAGCCGACGCCCGTGCAAAAGTACTCGATCCCGATCGGGTTGGCCGGCCGCGACATGATGGCATGTGCCCAAACCGGCTCGGGCAAGACTGGTGGGTTCCTCTTCCCGACGTTGGCGTCGATGCTCCGCAACGGCCCGGCCGCAGCGCTCGACGAAAACTCTGCCGGCGGGCGTCGCCGCAAGTTCTTTCCATCGGCGCTGATCTTGGCGCCGACGCGTGAACTGGCATCTCAAATTTACGACGAAGCCAAAAAGTTCTGCTACTGCACCGGCATTGCGCCTGTGGTGGTGTACGGCGGAGCCGAGGTGGGCCAGCAGCTGCGCAACTTGGAGCGCGGCGTGGACCTGTTGGTGGCCACCCCCGGGCGCCTCGTGGACCTGATCGAGCGCGGCCGCGTATCGCTCGCGGGCATCCAGTTTCTCATCTTGGATGAAGCCGATCGCATGTTGGACATGGGGTTTGAGCCTCAAATCCGGCGCATCGTCGAGCAGGAAGACATGACGCGCGAACGCCAGACGTTTATGTTTTCGGCGACGTTTCCCCGCGAGATCCAGCGATTGGCGTCGGACTTTTTGCGCGATTACATCTTTTTGACGGTGGGCCGCGTCGGCGCGGCGTCCAAGGACGTCAAGCAGACAGTTGTGTGGGTGGACCAGCAGGACAAGGAAGACTACCTCATTCGGTTCCTGAACGAAGTGCAAGACGGCCTGATCCTTATCTTTGTTGAAACCAAGCGCAATGCTGACTTTTTAGAAGACATGCTGTGCCATGAAGGGTTCCCGGCGACGTCGATCCACGGCGATCGGACCCAGCGCGAGCGCGAAGCCGCGCTGGCGTCGTTCCGAAGCGGCCGCACGCCCGTGCTGGTGGCCACGGACGTGGCCGCGCGAGGGCTGGACATTAGCGGCGTCACACAAGTGATCAACTATGACCTCCCGACTAACATTGACGACTATGTGCATCGCATCGGGCGCACGGGCCGCGTCGGCAATGTCGGAAACGCGCTGTCTATGGTGAACGACAAGAACCGCAATATTGTGCGCGAATTGCACGAGCTGCTGCAGGAGAACGGCCAGGAGTGCCCGCCGTGGTTGGCCCAACTAGCGTCGTATGGCGGCGGCGGCGGGCGCGGCGGTGGACGCGGCGGCCGTGGCGGACGCGGCGGATCGTCGCGCTTTGGTGCCCGTGATTTCCGAAAAGAAGGCGGTGGTGGCGGAGGGCCGCCTAGCCGAGGAGGCGGTGGGTTTGAAAGCCGCGGCGGCGGATATGGCGACCGATCCGGAGGCTACGGCGACCGCAATGGCGGCGGCGGCGGCGGGTACGACAACAGTTCGTGGTAGAGAGTTTTGGCCACAAGCAGCACCGGTATCATAGCCATCCTTCGATGGACGGGTGGATGCCGGTGACTGACCGAAAAGAGCTGGAGATATCATAGATGATAGGTGGGAGGCGAGTGTATTATTAATAGGTAGAGCTAGCTCTGGATCCATTTGCATATAATCAACATGTATGGACATTTGACGGACGTGCGTTTTTGTTTTGCTGGCATATTGGAAGAATGGGCTCTTGGTTGGGATGGGCAGGTCTATCTTCTCTGGCAGATGTACATACATACATATATACTTCGAAGTATATATATAATATATATATATTATACCTTGGCCACATGGGATACAATTCGGTTAGTCAAGTGCCCGATCTTTATGCGGATCCGGATACTAGACCCCAAAATCTCGAACGAGTGTTTGACCACAATCATGGCGTTGCGCCAACTGGCGGCGCCATCGACGACAGCTCGACCTCGTGGGGCTTCGTTTGGGTCGGATGTGTCCGACGAGGACAAGACCAAGATCCAGCCCACGACCGCATCAGTGTCGACGACGGCTGCGCCTAGCCTCGTCCGCCGCGCATCGTCGAAGCGATGGTATTCAGACTCGGATGACGAGGGCGGCGGTGGCGACGACAACTACGCGAACAACCAAGCGGGGTCCATGTCTTCGCTGCAAGCATCTTCGATTGCGTCGGCAGCATCGTCGTCCACTTCGGCCATGCATCGGCGTGCATCTGCATCTGCCTTCATACCCAGTCGAGCAGGCACCATTACCGAGAAAGCGCCACCACCACCAGCACTGGACTTGACAGCGCCACCCGCAACAGGATCACTTCCAGATATACCACGACCGGTGTCTGGCTTCCACAAACTCGTGCAAAAGACCAAGATCCTGTCGCCGTTTCGGTCGAAATCGTCAAAGCACCTCAATGGAGCTGCTGCCAACCAACCCCACGACGACCACCCCCCCGATTCAGCCCCAGTTGCATCTTCAGCTGGTCCTGTCCTCCAGCGGCGGCACTCGTCACGCATGATATTACGCGCGTCGTCTACGGACACGCCGCTCGCCCCCACGCCCGAAGACGAGCCCGACGATGCGTTTCAACTGAACGTCCTGCAGTACGTAAACTTAACAACATGCATCTATTAACAAAAGGTGTTTCTCTTTCATATATTAACAAAACGTGTTTGTTTTTCGACCCACACAGCGCCTTAAGCCCTGGGCGAGGCGCGCTCGGAGGTGCTATCCCTGGGGTGCCTGGCTCGGGGGTGTTGTTGGAAGGCTGGCTGCGTCAAAAGCAAAGGCGGGTACGACAGCCAACTGGCGAGTGGACAGACTGCTGCTGCTGCCACGATTGGCCACTCATGATTGGTTGTCATGCTTGGCTGCTGTAGGGTCTCCGAGGCCTCAAAGCGTGGAATTCGCGGTATTTTGTGCTGTTCAAGAACCCTAACGAGATGCGATACTACACGGACGTGGTGCAGAGCGGATGGGGGCCCATTCCGTTGAACGAACTCGGGTGCATTTCGCTGCGATCGATTCAGCGCATCTCCAAGCCAAGCCACCCCAAGTACAAAGGTATGGCATATCACCACTAACTACTATATACTAAGTACATACATATATATACGCGTATAAACGTAGAGTGTATTTCGCATTGTTATAAACTAGTCGATTCATTTGGTTTTGGCATGTCTTGTGTATATATAATATATATATATACGGGGGTTGCCATTCTTGTCATATTGGACTAACTAGCTTCTAAATTTGAAGATGTCCAAGTCGAGAAACGTTGGTCGAGGTTAGTGGCAATACAAGTAACAGTTACTCGAGTAGTACTATTCAATACTGGAACTTGAGGTGATTGGCTGAAAATATATACTTAAGAGCCAATCCGAACACCACGGAAGATACCATCTCGCGTCGATGATATATATATAATATATACATCGATTTTTGCAACTTTTCTTGCAAAAACGGCCATTTTATGCCATTTTTCGTGGCATCCAGACCCGCCCTAAGAAAAAATCTTTTCAAATAACTTTTGTTTCATACATATGTTTGTGCTTTTTGGAGTATTCGAAAAAACTACTAAATAATTAGTGGATGGAGATGATGGTGGTGATGTTTGTTATTATTAGGGTGTCGATTTGACATCACGTGCCGCCTGCCGTCGACGACTGCGGCCACCACGGGCGACTACGATGTCGACGGGTTGGTTTCTAGCGGAGATGAAAGGGACAAACCAGCCTCTAAAACCACACCCAGAGCCACGAGAGAGTTCTGCTTGGTGTCGGACTCCCCCCAATCCACCGTGACATGGGTAGCCATGCTGGACTCGCTTCTCACGCGCAGCGTCAACAGTCCACGGCCCGAAGCTGTGGGCGGCCGACGTGGGAGCAGCAGCAATACCAATTGCAACCAAAACCACAATACCAGTGGCGGCGGAGGTAGGGATTGTATATGTAATGTACATACATGGATATGGGAGCATGCGTCGAATAAAAAAGAAAAAGAAAAAAATCGTTTTTCTTGTATATATATATATATACAAGAAATACAATTTTTTATATGTACATGGATATGGGAGCATGCGTCGAATAAAAATCGTTTTTCTTGTATATATAAATATATATATATATATACAACGTGCATGGTGGAAGAAGTTTTATATATTTTTCAAAACTGATATTGTACATGAGAGAATATAGGGTCGTTGAAAGCATTGATCACGCAAAACAACATTCGACAAAAAGCCGCCCTCGGAGGGTTTGGAGCGATGACTAGTACTACTACGACGACTACTACTAGTACCCCGTCGTCTGGGGTGTCGACGACGACCCCAAGAACCCCGCAGCCAGCACTTGCCCATGTATCGCCAAGGGCGGCTGTGACAGTGTTCAGTTTACCCCACGATGTCGTGCCCAAAGCGATTGTGTTGGCGATTGAATACATTTTTGAATCATTTCCAGGTATTGAAACCGAACACTTTTACTCGACAACTGTGCCGCCGCCAAGTCGTCTGCAGGTACAAAGCTAAAAATCTTTGCTTGTGTTAGCCATCACCACTCACTCGGTGGTGATGACTAATATTATTCGATCGGACACATATATATATATATTTCTGGCAGAGTGTGGCGTCGTTTTTGAACCAGTGCGCGATCGAGCAGCGCAAACCTACCCGCAACGAATGGGAGGACGAGCTGGACGTGGTCACGGCGGGTGCGGTGGTGATGCTGTGGCTCAGCCAATTAGAAGGCCCGATTGTACCTGTCGACATGTACCACGCGTTTCGGCATGTGATGGCGGAAGGTGCGACGGCGCCGTTCGAGTTGATGCGAAACTTGAAAAGTTTACTCAGGACCTTGCCTCCCACACCATTGTAAGCCACGTCCCAAAGTATACATATATATATATATATATATATATATTTGTTATTTATATATATATATATTTATATATATTGCTATATATATACTATTTGGTTATATATATATATATACTATTTGTTATTTATATATATATATATATATATTGTTTTATATATATTTGTTATTTATATATATATACTACCTGGTATATATTATATTGTAGTATATATATAATATATATATATATATATTGTTTTCTACAAGATTCTGTTTGAGGGGGGGTATGGTATATACTTATTTATTGAGTAACGTATTCGTATGTTGTAGCAAACGGATGGCGTTTTTGATTTTCCACTGGAACGATGTGACAGTGTATGAAGCCAAAAATAAACTGACGGCGGCGGTGCTGGCGCGCCTGTTTGGCCGGTTTGTGTTTCGAAATGGTACGGACGACGACGAGACCGAGCACGATATGATGCAGTCGTTGGTCGAGTACCTGATCACCCACGCCGACGTGTTGATTGATGAAAACGAAGCCGAACTCCTCGACTGAAGCGCCTGATACTACTACTACAGCACTGCTTTGAAATAGATACTATATGGAATCGAATAATATATAGTAGTACTGTATTAAATTTGGAATATTATATATTTATCGTAGCTCGTCGTGGTCGCTCTCATGGTTGCCAACGTACAGTCGGAATTGACTGGTTCAACAGACGATATACAAAGTGTTGCAAGATATCAAGGGTATTTATGGATGAGGTGCGCACGCACGCAACAAGGTATGACGTGGCAGCAGCAGCGGTCGACACGATGAAATGACAAGAAAAAAGATTGCGCCGTCGGGGAATTGAACCCCGACCTTCTCCTTGGAAGGGAGAAATCCTAACCATTAGACTAACGGCGCTTGTTAATACTTGTTAATCTATACCCTTTGACAATAGACTAACGGCGCTTTTTTATTATTATCTTGCTGATTTATATGTGTTTATCTCATGAAGCGAGCAATAATAGGGTTCAGAGGGCGAAGGTCTACAGTAGTATACTTAAGTAGTTAGATTTGACCTTCCACTCACTCATCACTTTTGATTACTGCGTACGGTACAGTAGTACGTAGTATACTAGTAGAGGGTACTGTACTGACATTACTTTGAACCTGGAGCAAGTGACTCATACCCGCGTTCTTGATCTTTCAGACGACGGGGTGGTGGGTGCTTGGATGATGCCGCTTTGTGAAGGTACTCAAGCAGCATGTGGCGATGGGTCGAGATGTGTTGATGCTGCCTATGATGGCGACCTCCGAAGTGGGGGGTCGACGCGGGGGGTTCTCGGGGGGCTACGGGCGGGGGGAGGTTGACTGGCCTGGGGACAGGTGGACCACGTTCGTCCGAGTTCCCGCCGTCGTCTATCCACCACTCATCCTGCACAGCTTCCTCCGGCCAAATCGTCTCTGGGCAGTCCTCGTGAACTTTGATTGGTTTCTTGGTCATTGTGATCGCAAGAGGCTATGTGTACATACAGGTGACACGACCAAATATTAGTACATACATTGCATGGTCGTGAATTCGGTTCATTACTCTTGACAACTCAAAAAAGGATGAGTAGTACGCACCACCACGGGAATGTCGAGGTTTTTAGAGGACGATTTAAAGCTCGTCGCTTGTGGGGGAGTAGGGGGGGGGGGGTGAGCCTTGGCCAGTTCGTCGTTCCAAGCGATTTCCTGCAGTCGAAGTTGGTCGTGCAGGTCTCGACATTGCTGTTCTAACGTTGATACTTTAACTACCACCACAAAATAGAACTATGCGTTAAACGTGATGAACAGGTACTTGCGTCGACAGAGAGAGTGACATCGTACACTGACATGTGAGCAAGTCCTTTTCCACGGCCGCCGTGCGCTTTAGCGCCCCGTGTAATTCGGTTTGCAGGACATTCCTCTATCCATTTATTAATCCGAATACATGTAATATATCATGTGTTATTATATTAATTCGTAATAATAATACATCCAAACATACATCACTAGTACTACTATCTCCTACCTCATCCTGAAGCAAGTGGATCGTGGCTAATGCGTGCTCCCACTATGGAGATGCGACTGCTTTAGTTGAGACCTAGTAGTAGTAGATACACATCCCCAACTAATAGTACTAGTAGTAGTAGTAGATACACATCCACAACTAATAGTA
>NW_009798283.1:755088-797112 GCF_000520075.1 Aphanomyces astaci
TAGTAGTAGTAGTAGATACACATCCACAACTAATAGTACTAGTAGTAGTAGTAGATACACATCCACAACTAATAGTACTAGTAGTATTAGATACACATCCACGACGAAATTGTACTTTGGCGTGGGTTGTGGCTGTGTCGTGCACTGCTTTGTGCAGTTTCTTGGACCAAGTATGCTTGGCGTGGTGCATTGCGGCTGTGTGGGTGCTATGGAGGGACCGATAGTCCTGCACCAATCTACAAATAGCATGACGCATCATTAATCGCTCGGCAAGGAATATATATATATATTATATTTATATAATGGTCTCCAAGGGATAGGTAGATAGATACTTGTATACCAGCAAACACAGTCAGCTGCTCAACACTGGAATCGTCCAGACCACATGTACGTACGGTCAGTCACGTACGTTGTTAATGAAGCTTCGATCATGTCAGTGGCGGCCGCGGAATTCGCTGGAACCTTCGGCGAGTTGGAGGATAACGTCACTGTGGTGGAGTTGTCATGCCACGTTGTCATTTTGGCCAAAGGCAATGTCGCCACTGCGGCTTGCATGGTCCCAGCCAGCCATGCCAAGTACATAGTGAGGGCGGCGGCGTCAGACTGTTGCTGAATTTGCGACGACAAGGTACCCAGCATGTCATCCAACGCTTGCACTTTGTCGTGCCACATGTCCTGGAAATGGTTTAGCGGCACCTCTTGCTCCTTGACCCAGGTTGGAACGTGTGGTGGTGGCGGTGGCTGCATGTCACTGGTGGTGGTACCAACGTGTGTGGAAGATAGGTGGTGCAGGGAGGTCGCGATCGTTTGAGTTTGAGCGTGTTGAGTGTCCGCCGCACCAGGTTTAAGCGTGGTACTAGTAGAAAACGAGGACGCATCTTGCCGGGGTGGTAGAGATGATGCTGTCGTGTTGATGGTGTGGACGGGAGGACTGGCTCGCCTCAGTTGTTGCGATGCTTGGTTGGGTGGCCATCGCTGTGGCGGCGGTGGCCGTCGCTCCGCGTCGAGCTGCAACCGCAGAGACTCGAATTTCTCGTGGATTTGACGGAGTTGTGAGCACTTCGATGCGTGCATGATGCTACCAGCTGTCGTCGACTGTACGTTCAAGTAGCTAAAACACGCATCGGAATCACTGGCATGCTCCTTGCTCTTCGGCGTGGAGGACGCGTCATGGGTCGAAGACTCGGAGCATTCGTCCCATGATGGCAAGTTCCATATCGACATGGCGACGACTTCAACCAAATTCGAAAGATCGCATGTTTAAAGTACATTTGATTGAAATAATCTCGAAATAATTGACTAGGATTTGATCGAATCATCGGACTTAAAATCTGAAATGAATGACATTATGGGGCCAACCATCAACACCAAGGTTCGCGACACTTGCTACTTCGAATTTGCCATTTCATCGGAAATGATTGGTTGAATAACTTCGAACTTCGATGGAAATCTCGATATTTAGCCAATCACATAATGCTTTTCACATATTCAAATCTTATTGGCTATAATATTCTGTACTTCCGTAAAACTTCGGTGTCCCTTAAAATCCGTCGCCCCCTGTAGTACATACAGACAGTACAGTACCGGTACGATACTGTAATTGTACAGTACCAGGAACGACTACCAACGACTCGTTAACAGATGAATCTAGCTAATAGCTGTGGTACTGTACTATTAATAGTATACGACAAGAGCCCAGTACGTATTGCGATCCGAGATGCAAAGTTTTCACCAGGAGCAAAGCGCAGCAGGACACGGTCCTCGGTATCTAAATCTAGGAGATGTTTGTCATGGGATCTCTAAAGTTTGATTTGGGACAGGGGGCGACGCGTCCATTCACACTGCACAGATTTTTTGGGGCCGATTTGACTGATAAGGAAATAAATGAATACTACTAGTATTTGTACCGGTACAGTGCGTATTGCAGAAAGTAATAATTCAAGCTTGGAAAATGAACACAAACACGGCTTCAATACAATTAAAAGTATAACCCTACTACTACTGTACACAAATGCTTCTTGAAGTATATCGTGGCTTGAATAATTAAAATGTGGCCGCACTCCCAGCCGCCAACGACCCGCGCGAGGATCGATCGAACGAGTAGGACTTTGAGTTTCGTCGCTTCGATCGCATGGTGTCCATGATGGACCCGAGCAGGTCGGACGCGCGCTCGGATGACCGGACGCTGCCCCGCGCGGCATACCTTCCAGGGCAAATGCCGCCGTCGGTATCCCATTCGACGGGGATGTCAAGGTTGAGGTCGCCCAGGAACGCTCGCAGGTCGTTGGGCTCTTCGAACTTGACACACACCTTGTCTTGTGGAGAGAGGATCATTTTGAGTTTCAGGTTGGCTTCCCACGTCATTTTCGTAATGTCGTCGAGTGCGACGCGGGTGTTGGTGTTGAGGAATACGATCTCTTGGTCCTGTGGACACACTTCGATGGCCATGTACTTGCGGGAGAAACCGACCTTCTCGAACAGCGTCGTGCACTTCTTCGTGTAGTACACGCCCATCGAGTCTGTTGGTGCAATGTCGACGTGGATGAAATGCCAAACCCAACTGCTGCAAGAGGCCAAATGGGTTGGTGATTTGCCAAATTTGTTGAACGAGAGCGTGGGACATGCCACTCTCATTTACTCTCATTCGTTCTCCCGAGTACATTTCGACGTGATGGCAACCTGGCTTGACGCGACTCAAGGTGTAGATAGTTAGCAGGACGAAACGAGTCGACGCAATCTATACATGTATACAGGCACAAAACTAAAGAGAAAAAGACAGACCTGACGAGTCCTTGGTCGAGTTTGATTTTGGAGTGGGTACTCTCTCAGAGAGCACATTCTCGTCGCCACGATGCGGGTATTTGCTTCTCCACACCGGGTATATGCATCTATCATTACTTCCGAAATCTTGTATATCTGAAATTTTGGAGTGCTTTTCAAAATTACTGTACTACATACAGTAGCAGTACACTGTACTATTGACCATCAGCATAACGTTACCGGTAGATAGATCTGTAGCACTGCAGAGCAAGTTAACACATTGATAATATTCCCAAGCAACTTCGACGCATGATTATAAGCAAGGTGCAGACAATCTGTACCTCGTACTACTTTCGAGTTGTAATCCAGAGGCTTTGCGGTTTTATGTCGACTTTGCAAGCCAAGAGATACCAAACCGAGTCAAATACCCGACAGTCCATCAAATATCTTTGAAGTTCGATGTGGCTTCTTCTTGAGTTGCAAGTACAGTACATATTCAAAACAACTGTGGAGGTAGGTATTTTAATCGGGGAAATCGTATTACATTTGGGAAGAATATGGACTACTGGGTCTATGTATTTACTGTATGTCTTGTTTTCGAATCCAACACTTTTCGTCCCTACCACCAAATCGCAACGAAATCTAGTAAATCACTACTACGTAGTACATCAGTAAATCTGACAGATTTGAGCCGAATCCATCAAACCACGTTGATTACACCAGACTGGTAAGTACCGTCCATAAGCTTACGCCGACCGAGTAAGACAATATTAATTCCTTCCGTTATTAAAACAGTTGTTTCTAAAAAAATACTGCATTTTTTGCGTGTTTCTATGGAGCTTTGTATACTCGACCCATTTTCCTCTCGTGGATAATTCATTTCGTGATTGAATTACAACTGACACTGTTCTAATCAACGACTGATCATGACACCGTGTCGCATAGTCACTTTCCACTTGCTTCTCATCTATCGATGAAGAATTGACATCAACATCATCATAGTATACGTATACAAACACAAAACTCGACCAAACAGGGTTTGCCATACTACATAGTATCCAAAACCTACTTTTATAATATGGGTTACAACAAGCCGTTGCGAATGTCTTCCAGTTTCTTGAGCACTTCCATGGGGGTTTGGTCCATGTCTTGGGCGATTTTCAGCTGCTTTTCCGCCGACAACATGCCAAATTGATCGCACAAGTCTCCGTCCGCCACGTCTTTGACTGGAATAAAGTACGACCGGTAGCTCAAGTGGTCTCGACCGCACAACGGCGGAGCTTCTTGACGCATGTACCTTCACGTGATCATAAGTATATGCAATGTGTATATATATATTTGTACATTTCCAAATGTGTGGCAAAATCCACATCCACCCGCGACGAGAATGGAATGAGCGCCCCAATGCGCCCCATCACGGTCGTGTACACGATGGCTTCTTTGCCCACGGGCACCAGCCGCGTGCGCACCATCGACGTGATCGTTTCGCCCACGTAAAACTGACACACCTACGCCAAAACATTGTGAAAATGCTGCATCCGCCAAAGACCCGTTAAGGATACTTTGTTTCACGTTCCAAAGTATATACTATTAATAGTACTAAAACTTTTATTGTATTTCAGCAATCTATTCCACCAAGAAGACAAGACACACACCAGATGGAACGGAAAAGGTGAAACCACCCACACCATCCACGCCCCATGCATAATATATATTGACAAATCAATAAGTTTTTCCATCAACTGCATATATAGTGACGAATACATATGTTTGTCACGCCATGTTCTTGTCCCATGCATATATATATATATATTGTGGCCGTAAATACCTGCTCGACTTTGTTGGGCGCGCCGTTCAACAGATGTGCGTCCCAGAGCATGCGGTTGCCGCTGGGGTTTTCGACCTGGTCCGACACTTCTGACGGCAACCGCGTGACAAACACATTGCCAAACTTGTCGCCCCCTGCCATCGTATCGTAATCGACCTACAAAAAATACGTGAACAGCCGCCATAAACATATCTCACCATACATACCAACGTGGACGCAGAGATGCACCGGGGCACAAAGTCGTCGGCGAAAATCACGAGCTGGTTGTCGTCGGCGCGGTATCGCACAAAGTGAAACGAATGGTGGTTGTCCGACGCGTAAATGCGGGCGCCGGCGGTCGTGAGCTTGACAATCGTCGACGGAAAGTTGCGGTTTTCACACTTTCGGAGCATCTTCTTCTTGCCGAGGTCGTAAATGCGCAGGATTTTGCCCACCGACACCAACAGCCGGCCTTGGAACTCGCACATGGCGTACGGGATCCCGTCCAGTTCCGTCGTGTGCACGAGCACCAGCGACGC
Source organism: Aphanomyces astaci (assembly GCF_000520075.1). Classification (NCBI taxonomy): domain Eukaryota; phylum Oomycota; class Saprolegniomycetes; order Saprolegniales; family Verrucalvaceae; genus Aphanomyces; species Aphanomyces astaci. Next base: position 760,195 of record NW_009798283.1, read on the forward strand.
GCCTTCCACCAAACGGTACACCCGCAACAACCCTTCTTGGGTCACACTCGTGCCCTACATGGGAAAAAATCCCATACAAGCATATTAGAACCATATAATCAAATCGATTCTTCACAACTGGCGAGCCGTCATCGAAAGTCTGAAGAGAGAGAATGGCACGTTTAGCCGCAGTGGGCAAGACCAAAAATATCATACTTCTACTCTTTGTTATATAGGTTGTACAACAAGATCCAATAGATTCGAATATGCTATTACTTGGCGACATGACTCACAAGTCCAAACTTGGGGTGAGTTAGGCACCATACAGACAAAACGATGGGTTTGAAGCCACACCAAAGTTTATGGGTGTATCCATGTATGATGGCCAATCAGATTCAGCTATGATAAATCAGTTGGTTTGATTTGTCATTAAAATCGAATTTCCAAGTATATATAATAGGCCATCCAAGAGTTAACATATATAATTTACTTTGATTCAAAGCGTGGGTTCAAATCCATCGTTGTCTATATATATATATATTCGTACAAAATGGAGATAAATACATGAATTATTCTCAATCGTCCACCAATCAAAATATGGTACATCTAGAGGTCGTACCGTGTGCAGCTTCATGTGGAGGACACTCCCGACAATGAGAAACGTCTCGCCGCCGCGGTCATGGAAGACGCACGTGCTCATGCACATGGCGCGTTCGTTCGCGTCAAACAAATGGCAGAGCACCGTCTCACATGTCAACGGGTCGATCACTCGCAAACATGACGCCCAATGCCCTACGTCGTCGTAATGGTCATCATCACTTGATAGAACCAAAGACTTTTTATCTAAAGCATCCTTTTTGCTGTATATTCATACCAAAGATAACATTGTTGTTGTTAAAGTACACACTACAGTAAATTGCTGTGTATGTTTGGACTGTACCTGCTCCGTCGGGGATGGGTGGTCGGTAGCTTAACAAGTGATTCTCTTCTTCGTCGTCGTCGTCGTCGTCGTTGTCGTCTGTGAGGGGGAACGTGCCGGTTTCAAACCCGACGCTGGCTACAAGTGGTCCACAATATATATATATATATATATATATAAATATATATCTCACAATGTATGTTTATAGATATATGTCACGACTACCGTTTTCGTCGGCCGTCAACGCGTTGTGGTCTGCTTCCAACACCAACAACCGACGGGTCACGCCATGGACAATCGCCTGCCGGGGCGTGTACTGCAGCGGCACCACTTGCTGGTTAAACACTTGGCCCAAAGCGTCCAGCGTGAGGATCTTGAGCTCGTCTTGGGCCACAGCCACCACGCCTTCGCTGCACTGTTCCGACAGAAACGCGCTCGCGTACGACAGAGGTTCGCAAGACAGAGGCGTCAACTGCCGACGCGCGCCGTAAAAATAGCTCAGCCACCCCCGCGAACTCAAGCCTAGTTATCGAAAAAAAACATCCGCATTATATATATAAATAACAGCAATGCGTTTTTACCTAGAATCGCCTGTTTGCCTTGGACTTGGACGCGTACCAACTTGACAGGTTTGACCCCCAAGAACCGAGTGCGGGTGTCCAACACCTTGGCGGTCAACGGATCGATGCGGGACTGCTGGAACACCCCGTTTTCCATGCTACATGATATACACAAGACAAATCAATCTGCGATACAGTACACAAGAACATCAACATCACTTGGCTTTGTCAAGATATAACAACTCCCTCTAGTATCAAAACCCAAGCAAAGTGCCGTCTTCCCAACTGCCTTGTCCATAGCACTTGCATCAGCATAAAATCGTACGTACACATATGACGAAAGACAAGGGTCAACACAGTACATAGAACCGACATACAACTAGAAAGATCGTCCATATGATGGGTCGACTGTGTCGTACCCGATACTCAAAAACAGCGCGTGCCCCCCCAGTGCGTCCGCATGGGGCTCATGTTGTAGCTGCGCAAAGCACAAACTATGGGGGTGCGACCCTGGCAGCGCCAGCAGCGTCTGGTCCGCAAACAAATTGTTCGGGTCGAGGTTGAGAATGCGCACGTTGCCGTCGTAGCTCCCGACAGCCAAAAACGGAAACCGCTGGCGGCCTTCAGGGACCGGCCCAATGTCCAACGAACTGATTTCGCCCAGGGTTTCTGTCCGTCCAACTTCGGCCAAGTCCCCCGCCGCATTCAATTCAAAGTAAATCAACGTGCCCCCGGCCATGCTGAGCACCACTTGTCGTGCGTTCGCCGAGCATTTCTCAATCACCTATATATGTGTTGAGACCATGTGGACGACAGTCATCTATCTGGCTGTACCTTTTTCCCGGGGGCTTTGAATTGCATGACGCCGTGGTATTGCCGGACGTGGTTGAACCCTTGGCGATGGATCTGCACAATCGAATCGTCGGCGAGAAGTCCCACGAGAAGCGACCCGACTTCCTTTGTCAGCCCCGTCGTCGTCACTTCCTCGACGCTTTCGCCCACTTCCTGTACACAACACATGCAATTCATACATGAGGTATATATATATAAACTCAAGTATAGTGTTTTGGAATCTCTTGTCAATATGGGTATGCAAACTAACAGTAAGAAACAGTGCACACGTACCAATGCTATAATACACATCACAGGTTGCATCATCCAAATGAGTTTTAAAATAACAACAGCATTGGAACGAGTCGACTAGCTAGCACCAACTCTAAATCGTTCGAGATGTACATAACATATTCGACGTAATGCTTCTATATATATATATATATTATAAGCTGGAGCGACATGGGGAATGCATCGACACTCAACCAAATGTACTATAGAAGAATCATCGGCAAAGCAAGGATTTAGCCAACCCAATCAGACAGATTGCAGGAACCCATCATCCATATCGAATTCGAACTAGACCTTGAAATAGTGTGATTGCCATTTTCATTGCATACAAAACTCAGTCCAAAAAGAATCGATTATCGTTTCGATTTGGCGAATCCGAACACATTTCCAAAGTTTTAGAGTAAATGGAAAAGATATGAACAATAATAACAATATTTATATATATACATGGACACACGACGTACCAGCACCAACGTGTTGTCTTCAAATGACACGACAATGTACTTGTGGACGGCGTCATCATGTTGCGCTTTCAAACACCAGACGGCTTTGGCGATATGCGGCAACGGCGAGCATGCCACTTCCGTGATACTCAGCCCATGCCGCAGCACTCGAAGCGTCGATCGATTGCCTTGACCGCATAAAGCATACCTATCGAAGAAACATCCATTTCATCCTTCTTCCATACATTATTCATTGTGGTTGTCATTCGAAACCGGAGCGACATACATACCCACACGTTCCATATCATCCACATGTATGTACTTGGAGTATTGCCAAAATAAAAATAGTGTGACGGGAATTGGCATCAACATTCAGTTCGATCGTCGATCGGTCTCTGCATAATAATGGACAATATATACTGTATATATATATATATAGTTGTGTTTACTCTAAAGTGGAGATGCGACATGGAGATTAATGAATCGACACAACCAAATACATGTACAGGAGAATCATCGGCAGAAGGATATATTTAGCCAATCATATTGCAGGAAATCACCTTCATCAACGTCAAATTAGTGTTTGACTTCAATTAGTGTGATATCAATCACCACAGGACACCGTCTTTACATACAAACTTCAGTACAAAGAATAATCGATCGATAATAGATTTGGCGAATATCAGCACAAAAGTAATTCAAATTGTTTTGGGTAAAAGGACAATATATACAATAAACGTACATTTGAGGGGTGTGTTCGTTGGCGAGGTCGTCGACCAGCAGCTGTGTGATGGGCGCGAGGCTGTCCAAACTCTCGACGAGCGCCAAGTTTGTGAGTCGGCGCAGCGTGAAGCTGGGCACGTACTCCTGGAATGAATGGGCTTCGGCCGTGTTGTCGTTGTCGCCGATGGATTGGAACTGGAGCAAGTAGTGCTTGGACGCTTCGCTGGCGGCGAAGAGGTACCCCGTCTTGGTGATGCACAGCGCCACGGCGGGCGGCAGCGTGTCGAAAAATTTGACCTTCACGGCCGACACTTGGTCGTTCACGTACGTGAGTGTCACTTTGTACAAGTCGCCCAGTTCCGACTGCACGATCACAAAGAACAGGTCGCGCTGCTTGTGGGTCGCGGCGGCCACGATGAGCACTTCCGACCGCACGTCCACGTTGGTGTTGACGGGGCGGGCGCGTTGAGGGATGCGACAGGGCACCTACGATGGGAGGACGGAAACATGAGCAATGTCGCGCAATGATAAACGTGCATTGGAAGAACGATGGGGAGAAAGGATATGGCGATGATTGCGGAATTGATGATACCTCGGGATGACGCTCGTTCTTGTACACGATCCAGCCTTCCGAGCAGACCAAAACACCGCCGGGGCCGTCGGTCCCGCCCGGCACCGCAATGAGTTTGTTGGCCGACCGCAACACGGGTTCGCTCCATCGACGCGTGACATGGTTGAGCCCGAGGTCGAGTTCGTAGTACACAAGCGACTTGACGGCGTCGGCCACGCCAATAGTTCCATCGTCGTGCTCCGAGTAGTCGACTTCGAGGATGGCAAAGATGGGGTTTTCAAACCCAACGTCCACGCCGACAATGTCAAAGTGAATCGCGTGAGACCGATGCGCTTCCAGCGGACTCGAAATCGTCAAACGATTCGACGCGTCTCGGTTCATGATGTACACGAGCTTCTGCTTCTCCACCTACCACATCAACACAAGTATATATCAGCATATGCATATATATGGGTACAGAAACGAAACATGCATCTTGAGCACGCGAGAAAGTACATGCACTCGATGGGGTATTATCTCGGCATGACGAGAAAGGACATGCACTGGATAAGGCGTAGAGCTTACCGCGCCAACCATGATCGCACGGCCCTTAGGGTCAGAGGCGAGATATTGTCCAGGGGTGATGCGACGGCAGCCCGTCTTGCCATACGTTTCGGAATGGCGCACTTCCCACCGCGACAACTCGACCATGAACTCCAACACCGTGATCTTGCCCGAGTCTGTGCCCACGACGAGGAAATCCTTCGTCCCGCCGGTCAATCGGAACGGTAGTAGGGACCGAATGACGCCAAACACTTGCTGGCTGTGGATCGTTTGTAGTTGCTTCAAGCCGCCCCCCGCTTCCGACGGCGATTGCGTCTGCAGCAAGCGAATGGACGTCCCACCACTGCACACGATATCCTGACTCTTGGTGCCACAGAAGTTCCCGTACACGGCGTCCGTAATGGCGCCGCCCTCCTGGAGCGTGATGTTCATCAAGTGCATGGTGCCTACTGCTTCCTAAGCTGCTTCCTTTCACCACAGAATGAAATTTCGAACTGACAGGGGACATCCGGATAATACCGATATTATCCGGTACTCCTTGTTCAAAAACGCGCCAATGTCATTTTTGAATTGCCCACGCAGCAAGCACCCCTAATATCGCGGCACATGGCAATGGAGTTCGATGCATCCACCCAAGAAGGGTAGAAGCATGGAACCCTAGAAGCGAAGAAGCATGGAACACCTCATGCCCTTGTAGGACAGCGTACATCACTTTCACCTTGCATGTTGCTCCTATGACCCTGCATGGAGAGTCATGCACGACACAACTGCAACGATATTCGAAACAAGACATTGACGTGTACATCTGAAATATTATACCAAATGAACATGTACGTCATCCTGGTGTATGGATTCATTGTGACTCTCGACTACGCGCATAGGGTAGATGCCCGAGTTGAGTCCGACGATGTTGGACTCGTCAATCCGAAGCACCGTGCCACCGTACTCGCCATCGATCGCCCATGTGTTGACCTGGACGTAACAGTCGTCCTCATACTTGGGCAAGAGCGCAATCTCCTGATACACGATCGTGTCATCTACCCACTTGCCCGCCGTGGCGCTGATGAGGTCGCCACTGCCGTTGTAGATGCTCACGTTAGCTCCCGTGCGACCCATCACAGGCTTGGCCACGTATCCGCCCGTGAACAACGGAATGTCCGCCGCGTCAAATGTGGATCGAAGCAGGTACGGATTGTCTGGAGCCAATTGAGTCAAGATGGGCAAGATCGCCTTGGACGATGGCAGCACTGTCCACAGAGGTTCAAACACTCGAACAGACGGATGCAGCATCACGTCCATCACTTGGACCACTCCAGATGTCGCTGCTGCGCCGGCATTCCTGGCCTCGTACTGACTGATCACAGTCTGCCACGCCCATGTCTTCCACACATTTCGCAGCGGCCGGTTCTGTCCATCCAAAATAGTGGCGCCGTCGCTGCTGTCGAAATGGAGATCTTGCACGCCAACGATCAAAACACTGGGAATCCCAGCGGCTTCAGCTGCTGCCTTCATGTACAACGAATGGTACCGCTCTTCGTCGTCGTCATCACACAATAGATGCAATGTGCCTTGGACGTTCTTGGACTTCCACGCTGCAGTCAGCTGGGTGAACAACGTGGAGCTGTTGCTGCGACCGATAGACCCCAAGCCCGCAGCATTCGACCAGGCATCTTGTGTGTACCCGCACTCCATCAGACACGACGCCGAGTCAGCGTTGTACTCGTAGACTTTGATGCCGTGGTCGGTCAAGGCAAAATCTAATCGGCCTGAGATGGTGTCGTTTTTTCTAGGAAATGCAGTTTGTAAGCATCATGACCACAGTACCAAGTTGATGTATAAACATGACGTACTGACGGGCCCAGGAATCTTGGATGCGCGGCCACAGCGCGGCGGGGATGTGGAAATAAGGCGCCAAGGACTCTTGGTTTGCGAGGACGTGCTCGGTGGCTTGCACAAACAGAGCGTGCAACGTGGCCGTCGCAGCTTCGATGCCTGCTTGACCACTTTCCGTCAATGTGTAGTACTTGGTCTGAAGGGACGACGAGACTTCGGGGCCGTATTGCTCTTCAAATACAGGAACGTAGGGAAGCGATTGGTCGAGGTAGCGTGCATGTCCAACGTCCGCCGGCACTTGCAACGAGTGCACGGCTAAATCGTCCTTGTAGCTGTTGGGAAACACATGATTCAGGGAAACAGTAGTTGTTATTGACGGCGCTTGTTTGGCTTTCGGAGACGAGAGCACCGTCGAGGAAGTTGTGACCGTCGTCGTCACCATGTTGCTGAAGACGCAGGGAGCAAATGCGGGAGTGATCAACCATGCTTGGCCAGCAAGGATGTTCCAGATGGTTCAATTCTCACAGTGGGAGATTGGACCAGGTACGACATTGAGTGTCGCAATTGTACGATGTACGATCTAAACACAAGGAGATTATATGCAGATTTGATGGTACATTCCATGTCAAGTACGTACATAGTTGTACTATGTACGAAACTGGAGTTTCGAATGAAGGCACTTGATGTCCGGATATGATTTCCGGATCGGACCATTGTTCCGTATATTGTTGTAGTACTTCAAGTATTCATTTTCCCTCAATACTAGGTTTACTATTAATAGTATTGGATTCCCTGGTCACCTCGTTCGAATCCACTGCATGTACATTTGTGGTACTGTATAGTATTACTGTATTCATATCTAAACAACGTTCTTGGAATTCAATCGTGATCGCCGTCGTCGACCTGATGCGCTCTGAATTCCAACAATCGATAATATAACCTGTAAAACGCAAACTTGGATCGTGTCGGCGTCGTTCATTGGTTTATTTCGACCAATGAAAGCGGCATCCGTTTCGCCTCTACTAGATTTCGTCATCGTCTGGATCTAGTCATCAAACTGTTCTGTACCAATACACGATAGATATACATATAATTCCCTCTCTCCTACTACCATAACATAGTGCTCTGAGTATTTCATGAATCTACCTCGAAGGAGCTCTATCCAACGTTGATCTCCGTTTGGTTTGGAGCCTACTACTACTGGGAATACGGGAACAGGACACAAACACATCACTATGAATAATTAAAGGTCCTTGATTCCTTAAAATCATGGTGTACCATTGTCGAGGGATACATGCAACTTTTTTCAAGTTGTCACATTATCTTTTTTAGCCGCGAGGAATGTCTTAAAAAGATAATCCAAACTCAATTACAGTGTAATCATGTTGTCACGTGCGAGTCAACTAACTGGAAGTAACTGAATCTGCCTCTGAGTCAAACAACGCGCGGCAGTTACATATTATTATTCGCTTTTGAAAATCTTTATGTTGATTTATGTATGTGTATTTTTATTCAGTCCCAGAAATATTCACCTTTGGCAAAACGATTTACTGAATACACCCTGCAGATTGCGCATGCGCACATGCAGGAAAGGCGCGACGCAGGTCAGCGATTTCTCAATGCACACTGCTCTACGGAACTAACTACATGTATCCCTTCCTCATAACAACAACCAATATTGGAGATTCGGTACGAATTTCCGGACCCCGTTCAATCGAACCGAGCACCAATCTCTCCCATTGGTGAATCCGAAATTATTTGTCGCTGATTGGCTACAATCCATTTCAATTTTCTACCGGACAGGGCGAAGTGGATAATAGCCAATCAGATGTCTCGGCTCGGTTTGTGCTGGGTTGATGAAGAAATGGGAAATTTGAAGAAAATCGACAATAACGTTACTATTAATATCAAGATCACTTTTTTGCATACCATAACGTTATCGCCTGAATCAACAACTGTAGAGAAAGACAAGTTTGAACTTGCCAAATTCGCCGTATTTCAACAACAAGCATGTACATGCGGGTAAGATGCCTCATGCCAGTGAGAGCTGTGCATGCGCAGACCACGCTGCTACAGTAGCCTGGGCTAGTAATGGACTATCTTGTAGTACGAGTAGTATTGCTGTAAGTATTACACAGCTCGAGAAAAGCGAAATCAAAGTTCGTCCATTTTCGAAAAGTCTTATACATGTATGCGCATGTCGACATGTCGTCCAAGTACAACAAAAACATGCCAATAAGAATATTGCATACACAGAAGGAATGACTTATTTATGGAATTCGTAGGGAGATTGCCTACGATTTCATATTTAAAATTATATTGGTTAGCTTCTTTTTTTTTCTTTTGCAGTAAAAGTGCCTATGTTACCTTTTCATATTTGGTTACCTGAAGCACATGTAGAAGCTCCTACAGCGGGTTCTGTTATTTTAGCTGGTATTTTATTAAAATTAGGTTCTTACGGTTTAATTAGATTTTCATTACCTTTATTTCCAAAAGCAACAGTGTTTTTTACTCCTTTAGTTTTTAAATTAAATAATTTTTATTATAAAACTTATAGAGAATTTTTAATACATATTATTGAAAACACTCCTGTACAATGATTGGATAATTCAATCACAAACGATGTTCATCGCGTTTGACAATCAAATGCAGGCTGCATGATACCATTACAATTAACGTTAGTACCATTATGCGACAAGGGAATACCATAGTCATGTAGTACTAACGTTACGGTAATATTTTCGACATCAATGTTGACTTTAAGCATCCATGCCGTCACCACGACCCTGTCCGCTTGTGAGACATCAGTTATCGTCGGACAACTCCAAAGTGATTCGGCACGGAGTAATGCAACGTCATAGTAGCAGTACATACGCTAAGGCCCTCAAAGGTAAACATCCAACCACATGATATTAACGATATTCCTGAAGTAGATTTATGCACTTGAATTGGAGAAATGTAGATGGGCCACTGTCAACAACTTGACCCCGTTAATAGTTCAATACTTGCTTCATAACAGAGATATACTTACGGGACTTGTGCGCTTATGGCCCACACAATAATTTCCATAAAGTCTTGATTCACAAACGCGTCCAGCTCGACTGTCAACAGATCACTTTACACTCTCCCGTAACGATCGCTCCTTCCTACTACGTACTAATACAACGCAGCCTAACTTGCGTACTGCTAACGATACATACCTAGTGCTATCAATGGCATTACTGTACCACTAGGAAGCCTCACATTCCCCCTTGGCATGTGACCTGTACAATAGAGGCCTTGCCTTTCATATCTAATTGGACAAAACAAACTTGTGAAATATGATGGACTGTTCGGATAATTGATTCTCTTTGAATTTATTTCTATGTACGATATTGGGTTACAAAAGTATGTCAGTGTTAGAGTAAGTTGAACTTGATTTTGATTGGCTGGTGCACCCTATCCATAAATTGGCGCATGTCCATAAATTGACTCGTTACGTTTAAGCTTTATGGGGATATAAAATGATCAAAAAATAGATAAAATTTGCAACATATTTTCGAGCTGATTGGTATCACATTATTTGAATGCACACACTAATTCGACGTTGATGACGGTTTCCTGCAATCTGATTGGCTCAATCCTTTTGCCGATTCTTCTGTAACATTACATTTGGTTGTGTCGATTCATTCCCGATGTCGCCCCACTTTAGAATAAACACAACACTATTGTGCATTTCACCCAAATTTGGACTTGCGAGTCATTTCACCAAATAGCATTCGACTCCATTTGACCACATTTAATCTTGAACAAACTATATAATACAACAATTAGTATATATGTGGTTTTGCCCAATGCGGGGCGACTGGGCCGGATCAACCGTTTGGATTGGCAGAAAGTCGACATGACGTGATTTGATTGGCTTAGGCGGTTCTTTAATCCATTCTCTTTTAAGACATTCGATTCTGCTGAGGACTCGAATCGATTTGACAATGCCGGGCAGCTGTACTACCGGTAGGATATATTCCCTTCCAACTAGAACATTTTGACCAATCAGATCATTAGAATTAACAATATATATATTTGAATCCACTATGTCATGAAGGAGTAATAAAAGGCGACATGATGCATCCGGATAAATATCTCAATATCGACAGTGAAAATCAAAAACCACCAAACGATGTCGTCAACCCGACAAGCGGTCGTCTCATGCACGTTTGCAGCATGCTCGAAATGCAGCGAGCCGCTCTTCTCCGACAACTACATTCGGTACGCCCGTCATATCCCAAGCTTCCACCTCTCACCCCATGCAGGAATAACAAAGCCAACGGCGCCAAGGTAGAGTTATGCGTCGCTGCTTCCATTCGTTGACTCATCCCTTGTTCCTTTACAGGTGCTTCGGTACACCACCCTCAGTTCATCTGCTCTCAACAGCCCGAAGACTCGATCCACATGCGACTTTGTAGGTGTTTTCCGCACAAGTGTGTGCAGCCGTCTCCATCTTCGTGTGGCACGTACCTGGTCATGCAAGTGACCGGTACATTTACGTCCGAGGAAGCCGACTCGTTCGTGTCGTTCTCGCGCTTCGAGGCGTACCACGACAACCACTTGGACGTCGGGCAACAGATCTCGTACTCGACCATTGTCGCCAACGCCAAGCGACCCGGCAGGGACATGGGCGTGTGGATGCGCAACGTGTTGGAAGGTCGCCCTCCGCTGGTATTACCGTACTTGTCCCACAGGATGCCACTAATCCATCCTTTATATATATATATATATATATATACTCACAGGGCAAGCCGCCATTGACGTACACGATCAACAAGAACGCGTTGGGCAATCCGTGGCAATATGCGTGGAAAGGCGGCGCGTCCAAGGCCCTGCGCAACACCCAGCACGTGTTCAAGGTACAATATACCTCGAAGCATATATATATTATTGCTATATAGTAGTATATACTACTAGTAGTATTGTTGTGTTTATTCTAAACATGGAGAATAATGAATCGACACAACCAAACGTACTGAAGAATCGGCAAAAGAATTGAGCCAATCAGATTGCAGGAAATCACCATCATCAACGTCAAATTAGTGTGTGACTTCAATTAGTGTGTTGATACCAATCACCACAGGACAACTTTTTACATACAAAATATATCAGTACAAAGAAGATATCGATCGGCGATTCATCACAAAAGTCAGCCAAATTTTGGGTAAAAGGACAATATATACACTGAACAATCTACTTCAATGGTAGGCGTATGTGTTTCATACAATGTTGGAACCTGGTAAAGAGACGCTGCTCCGTGTGCTGGGCGTAGCCACGTCACAGCCATTCACCCTCACATCCCTCCGTCGAGCAACTCCACCTAAATTGACCACCCCGTCACTGGTCGACACTCACCTTGCACGTACAAAAGACATCCCTATATATATATAATAATACATATATATATAATAATACATATATATATAATAATACATATATATATCCTGTAGCCCCCCCCACGACACCACTGTTTGACGTGACCGTGGAATTTGACGGCTGCGACTGCCCCAACGTCCCAACACCGTCGCAGGTGTTTGCCGACACGTACCTCCGGTCCGTCTGTTGTACTTGATGTGTTGCTTTAGAAAATCATGATACATTTATTGTGCATTAGTTCCAACTTTCAGCGTGGTTTGTCTAATCCATACTATCACGCTGGAGTTGTTTTGATTGGTTGAATATACTTGTCCTTTCGAGCCAATCAAATCGAGTTAAAAATGGATTAGCCAATCGCGTCGATTCGTGTGATTCGATTGACGACGACGGGGTCTGGAATTTTGTACCGAATCCACCATAATATATATTTTTATAAAATATGTGAGTTTGGGATGTTGCGTGTAAACTATGTAGAAGCAACAAGTCATCGGGGTCCAAGGTCCTTCGGTACGCCTTGCATATCTCTACAAAATCACACTATCACACCACCACATATACTATCGTTTAACGTGTCGAATTGATGGGGTATTTTCAGGTGCTTTCCACACTGCTGTCCAACACACAAAGGACACAGCAGCTGCGGCGGACCGATTGCAATCACATCATCTGGCCCTTCATTAGCCATCGGCAGCATATCGTCCGTCGAAGTCAAGGCCGTGGCTCGGGTGGAGCGACATCGAGAAGACAGCTACCAAGTGGGCGATATGTGGACTCCACCGTTCAATTCAACCGGACACCAATATCCGGACAACGAAATGGGGCCAAGTGATTGGGTGGCTGGGGTGCGGCGCGTCCCATCGTCGCATGTACGAACCTTCGGCCTTGGTATCCGGATGATCCCGTGACACAGTGTCCCAGGGGGCGGTCTCGTTTGACTTTTACGAGCCAGGCTGGCCATACAATTGGAGGGGAAACGCGAGCAAAGCCTGTCGACACACCCGACACGTGTGGAAGGTCACGAAAAAATGATATTTCTTTGGAATTCATTCCCGTGTTGTTGTAATATATATATATATATATATTGCCCTTTTACACAAAATTTGGAATTTTGTGCTAATTCGCCAAATCCATAGATCGATTTATTGTATTGACTTTTGTATGTAAAATTCGTCCAGTGTCACACTAATTCAAGTCACACACTAATTCGATGTTGAATTTGTCGAAGAATGGGTTTGATTGGCTACTTGATTCGTGATCTGGTTTTGATTGGTCGATATATCGATTGTCTGCCGATTTGGTTATTCTGCTCATTCGATTGAGCACCCCCAAACACTCGAATTTCGAATCGACTTGACAATATATATATACGTGTATTCATCGGATGTTTGATTCCCCTAGGCGATTGTGTTGATGCAACAGCACGACAACAAGTGGATCGTAGTGGGGACGCTGACGTCGCCATCATTTGGGGTGTTGTCGTATCGAAGAAATCACTCCGAGGCGGTTCCAGCGGCGGGTGCTGCGCATGATGAAGCGATCGATCCGACGAGGACGGCGCGGCGGCATCCCCTTCGCATGCAAGACATTTTGGCCTCGGATCTGCCCATTTCAAAGATTCGCCCGCTGCCTGCCGACAAGTAGAGTGGCGAGTCTAACTAAAACAATAGTAACACTTAATTACATAAAATGAAGGAAAGAGTACAACCTACCTACCTACCAGTTGGTCGGACAGGTCCTTGGAATGTGCAAAGCCTAAAAATACAAGTGGCTTCCATGACCAAGTCAAAATTTGTCAAGATGGATTTACACTATTGTAATTCCATTCATACCAATTGCTACCAAGCTAGCCTTGTGCGTCTGTGGCGCATCACTCCGCCACCATTTCGACCCCCTCGATAGACTCGCAAAGTTCCGCGTGTCGGAGTCCGTCAAGCATGAGCTTGGGATCACCCAAGTACTATGAATAGTACGATGTAACGATATTAACATTCCCTCCACCGTAGAATACCCTCCCAACTCAACTCTCCCTGAGGGGGTGCAATCGAATCGCGCCGACCAACCGATCCACAATCGATCTGATTGGTTGAATTTTATTGAGAAGGTTTTTGGCTAATAATTTTGAGGTAGCCAATCAAATCGAATTCAATTCCAACGAGAAAAACCACGCCACAATGAAATTTCACTCGAAAGCACAATATGCACCAGTAAATTATCAATGACCATAGAAGCGGACGAATGTCGTACAGCCCAACCACCGTGTCTCACGTCGTTTACATACTCCTAGTCGTATACATACATATATATATATATAAATTGTTTACGTTCAAAACTCAACCCCTTCCTTGGTCGCTTCATTCACACTTGGACGCGCCATAGTTTGGAACGGTCGTGCGCAGGAGCGGGTCTTCTTGGCGCGATCGGTGGTACCGCCGCCACGCCGCCAGCCCCATCACCATCAGCCCAAAGCCGCCGCATGCCGCGAAAATGGCCGCATCCCACCACGACCATGCACCTGTCTGCGACCATGCGCCGACAGTATCGTCGCCGCCCGAGCAGTCAAACGATGTCGCATGGTTGTTGCACACACACGTCGCGTTGGGTCCGCTCGGGCAAAACCCAAACCCTGAACACGTGAGCGTGATGTACCTACTCATATGAAATGTCCATCATCGTGCAAAAAAGGACCACGTACCCGGCAGTCACGGATTGGCCCATGGCGAGCCAGCACGGATCGATCGACGGCGAGTCGTACGCCGACGCCTGCTCCAGCTGCTGCATGTCAGTCTTCTTGGTCCCGTCATCCGGCGGGCGAATCGGCGGAAATCGCACGTTCGAGTAGTACGCCGCCGGACTCGTCAAGCACCCACTGTCGTTGCCGTCCTCGGCGCAGTTGAATGCTGGCAAGTCTCCTATACATTCCTTCTTCAAAGCCCACTTGCCTAAGTCGGTCACGTACCCACAGTGCCACAGATAGCCCCGTCTAGCTTTTGGTACAGTTGCTCCATGCGAATATCCATCCAGTTGGCCCGCTCCAGCAAAATCGCTTGCAAAAATGACACTTGATCCACATATGTGCCCTGGTTGCTCCTGCTCACACTCGCGCAGCTGTCTTGGCGGCTCATCCAGTCGTTGCACTTGGCCAAATTTCGCTGCAATGGCGACGCCGACGCTTGGACAAATGTCACCACCGCCATATCACTCCACACACTTTGTCGAAGCGCTTTCCACTACATATATATGTATATATCAAAGCAACCCTTGCAACTGTCCCATATCTCATTTATCATATATATATATATATATATATACATGTATCTACACAATACTATATCAAAGCAACCATTGCTTTGATATATAAGTTTCCAATATCTCCATGTTTATAATATACATAGATATATACACAATAATATATCAAATCGATATATATATGTCTAAACAATACTATATCCATCGCAGCCAATCATTCCAACGGCCAATCTCTCATGTATAGTCTATATATATATATATATATGACTATACATGCACATGGCTCGATTCAGTATTGGCACTCAAAAGTCTCCGTCAACGATACTACAACTGTACACCATCTCAATAAAAGATCTATACATACACATCTACTGGTACATATATACAACCAATCACACACATCAACCTCTCGGCCCCATATCTCATACAAATATATATATATATATATATATATATATACCCGTGCAATGGCCAGGTTGGCAAACTCAAAGTTGCACACCAGACGTCTCCACGCCGGGTGTGCCAAGTACAGCCACGTGTCCGCATGCGCGTGCGACCCCAGCCCATATGCGAGATTGAGGTCCCACACGGGCCCAGCCTCGATGGGGCGCTGGCGGTCCTTGAAAAAGTAGGCGCTTTTCGCGTACGCGTCCTGGTTTAAGCTCCACTCCGTGTGCAAAAAGTAGTCGACGAACGATCCCACGTCAATGTGCTGCTTCAGCGCCAGTGGCGACGTCATGTTGTGCCACAAGTACCTATAAACACAAATCATTGCATTTGGAAATATCACGTGAAATACACATATCCACCACCCTACAACCCTACTACTGTATCTAGTATTAACTATAACGAAATGAGCCTCGCAAAACTGGTATCGACGGTACGAAAAATCAAGGTTCATCGTGCCATGTGTTCAAGAGTATATATTTTTTATCATTTTTCCAACAATATACACAAATAACACACATTGTTCACAAATCAATCCAAAAACCCACAAATCCTCTGTTCCAGGTTGACATTTCAAAATTCGCATGTCCCAAGTTACTGGCGACATTTGCATTTCATTGGCTGTAATTCTTCAATTTCTATCAATATCGAACATTTATGACATTTCATTGGCTTATAAATTATAAACCAATCTTTTGCGAAAATTCATGCAATTCCCTTTCAAAGTATCATTCGCCCAAATTGAGTGAGGGCTCGATTGTCTGTGTCAATTCAAAGTAAATGTCGGCAGTAACCTGGAACAGAGGAAGAATATATCACTAGTAGCGTCCAAATGGACACAACGACCCAACCTTGTACGGATAAAAAGAATGTAACCGGAAAAATGACTGACAAATCACGTGCTCATTGCGACGCAACGACGTCTGTACCGATAGTATTGCGGTAAAAACCCCGTCGAGACGTTCACAAACTCATCACGCATGCGCTGGGACAGCGTCGGACCCGGTGGGTACATGAGCAACGGTCGTGCGCCCATCCCAAATTTGCCTACCAAACAATAAAGAGAATTTTAAAAAAATATTGTGAATTCGCTATATATTATTGCAAAATTATTTGCGTGGTTTGTGTAATCAATATTGAATCACGCCAAAGTTCGGATTGGTTGAATATACTGCAAGAGCCAATCAAATATATCCACTCAAAATGGATTAGCCAATAGCGAGATATTCGATTCGGCGGCAAGATACATTCGATTCGACGGGGTCTGGAAATTCATATCGAATATACCACAATATAAAAGAGAGACAAACAACCTACCATGGTACATGTCCAAGACAACGTTGGGCGAGTAAGTGCCGTATTTAAGCGGATTGTACTGCCACGCCCAGCCCCCGGAATGATCCGAGTCCGCGGCCACATTCAGAGCCAACCCGACACGGTTGGGGCCGTAGCTGATGGTTTCCAAGAGCAAATAGTAGCCATGGTAGATGGGCACGCCGTTGGGGTCGGCAATGTACAGTGCCACATGCTGGGAGCGAGGAGAATAGCTACATCCACAACACGTTAGTGCCCAAACGAAGGAAGAAGGATCGAGTACCGTCCCGTGCCGCGGTACAGCCAGTGCGCGAGGTGGTTGCGCATCATGCTGCCGTCGATGAACGGACCGTGCAGCGCCCAATTCGTGTCCGCAGGCATGACCAGGAGAGGCGTGGGGACGTCAAACATGAGCAGGTACTGGTGCTTGGTGAAGCGGAGCGACGAGTCGCCGCGGTATCGCACGCGCAACGACATGTTCGCCGTGGTCGACGTCGTGGGGTCGTGCAAGCATGTCCATTCGTCGGTGGGATGTTGGAGCACACGCAATGTCGCCGACACCGTGGCCTTGATGCAATCTTCCGATGGCAGTGGCGGTTGGACGCAGTCAAGGGTGGGAAGGGGCGGTGAAGGATGCAGTACAAGGATGGGCATGAGGTAGCATTGGGGATCCAACGACGGCGGGGGCGCCACCGCCGTGGCATTCACCGCGACGGGCGAGGTGGACAACGGCGTCGTCGCATGCACAAGCGCGCTCGCCACCGACAGGAACGCCGCAGTCACTAGACATGGCCGCATCGGATTCAAACGTGGCAAGCGGAAATGAGTACATGCACGAAACCGGTTAATGTATCCGGATACCATTCCGACGGAAACTGTCCCAACGGAATTCGGAATTCTTGATGGAACAAGACGTCGCAGGCGAAGAAGCATGTGACGGGATCGTACCCGAGACATGTACACGAGAAGCGGGGTCGGAGACGACTGCCTTGGCATCACTACATACCGGTCGCTGTATCCAGACAAGACGATGGCGCTGCCCTGAAACAGAGGTTCGCACTCCATCATCGCATTGGACGCGCCATCAGAACTCGGCGTTGCTGTTAGTTCCTCGACACTTGTACTTCCATTATGATTGTATATCATCCCCATACCAGTAGAAGAGAACGAGCTGCAATTGATTATTCATCATGTTTAGATGCTTGCTACCAGTCCCACAGCATTGTCATGAGGTGCTAGTCTACTGCAAGAGCAAGTCCGCGTGGTTGTTCAAATGCTCTTCGATGAACGTCGAGATGAAGTAGTAGCCGTGATCGTAGCCGTCCAGCATCCGCAGCGTCAGGGGCTGCCCCACCTTTTGGCACGCCGCCTAAGATGCCATCACTTGGAGTTCAGATCCCATCACAACGGCGGGATGCTACCTCGAACGCTTCGGGGAGGAGTTGCTTCTCCTGTAACCACTGGTCGTCCGTGCCTTGGTCCACCCAGATGTGGAGCCCAGGGACCGCCCCCTTCTCCAGCACGAGCAGCGTTGCGTCGTAGTTCTAACGATCAAATATCGTCAACATTGAGGCAATAATATGTATATTCTCAAATCGAACAAATACTGGAAGCGCACCTTCCACGTGGCCTGGTCCGTCCCGAGGTACCCCGTGAACGCCTTGATACCCCAAGGGCATTGGGTGGGGTGGGCAATTGGAGCAAAGGCGGACACGGCCTTGTACAGTTCCTGACAAGAAAATCAGGTCATGTTTACAGCTTGGATAGATGGGACGCACCGGGTTGCGCAGGGCGAGGGTCAACGCACCGTGGCCTCCCATCGAGTGGCCCATGATGGACGCTTTGTCGCTCAAAATGGGCAGGTTGGCGTTCACGATCGACGGAAGTTCCTTTGTCACGTACGAATACATGTTGTAGTGGGCCGACCATTTGGGTTCCGTGGCGTCCACGTAAAAGCCGGCGGCTGTAACAAGGGTCAGAACGTCTTCGACGACAACAAAAGGCGTACGTACCCGAGCCAAAGTCCCACGCATCGTCGGCACCTTCGATGTCGACTCCACGGGGACTCGTGTCCGGAGTGACAATGGCGATACCTCGCGCCGCGGCAATGCGTTGGGCACCCGCCTTGATTTGCATCAATTCGTCGTTGCACGTGAGGCCCGCGAGGAAGTACACGACCGGCACCTTCTGCGTCTCGGACGCGTTGGGGGGAAGGAACACACAGAACTGCATGGTGCTGCGGGTGGTAGCGCTCTCATGGGAGAACTGCTTGACGACCCCACCAAAGCAGCGCGATTGCTTGATCAACTTGAGTGCCATGGACGAACTCGAACGAATGTTTCAAAATGACATCGAAAGTCTGGTCAAATATACCGACGTGTATTTCCCAAGCGTTTTATAGCAATCATATTAATAATACCTCCAGTCGGAAATAAACCAGCCATTTGGTGAAAATTGGTAAAATTGGTGTTTTGTTTGATGGTGTTATCTGATTTTGCCCTAAGTATGCTTGTTGTATACGTCTTAGTATGGCCAGTATCCCTGTGGAATATAATACCTTAAACATGAATACCCTAATGGATAAGTGGGTTCTACGCTATGAGTGTTGGTGGCTTACATGCATTCTACCTGCATCAACCAATAGTCAGCAACATTTTTAAACTATGTTTTGTACAGAATATAAATTACTGCAGGTGTATAATATAATCAGTATCAAATCGTGACAGATATCCGGATACATGTTTTCGGTCTCTATAACATAATTTATTCCGGTAAATTCTGAAAAAACCTCCAAGAATGAAATGGCTGGTTTATTTCCGGCCGGAGGTAGTATATCCCACTACACACGGGCTAAACTTGGTAAATCCCATGCGACGCGTTATACTTTTCCTAGTATTAATACAATTTGCCTTTACTGTTATCATTACGACCTATTAATAGTAGTATATACTACTTCGAAAGTACGTATTACTCCGGAGTACTATTTTAATAGTACTCCGGAGTAATTAATATTTCAAGTAGTATTAAAATACTACTTGAAATAACTATGAGTAATCTTTACTATTAATAGTAATTAATCTATACTTCTCGGAGTTCCGGTACTGTAGCACCAACTAGCACCTCCGTCATCTTAGGCCACCACGGGAATTGATTGCTACTGCTTCGAATGTATTACTATTTCAAATTGATTCTCATCTCGTCTGGCAACTTGAGCAAGGGATTGTTGGGAAGGTTACTATTACTGTGTTAGAGTTTTTGCGTGGAGTTCAAAAAGCAAACTCAAAGCCAATACAAATTAACAGTCGAAAGAAATATCCCAGTATATATATAAGTATATGAGTTATCGGGGACTCATCTGCCGCAAGTATGTGCGGTCAATTATCCGAGCCATGGCTAGGACATCTTCGATTAAGTCGAATATTTGGCAGGAAAGGCGGCGAAACGAACGACGTCGGCATGGCAAGTGTCTTGCACTCGAATGGATTGGGGGCACGGGATAACTTGCGCAGGTCCGAAGTAAGGGTCCTCCCCTGGCTTGGTCGTGGCATTAAGAGTCTTGGCAAAGCACACCGACACTTTGTCTAGAAAAGAATGGGAATCACACGACAACACAATGTCGTTCCATCCAAGCGGCGCCGCTTGGAAGATGGCGCGGACGTCGGACGTCTTGGCCTCGTGGCCGACATGATCCGCTACGAACGGGAGGCGTTCGCTGCTGACCTTGGTGCCGAGCGCGACCATCTCGCGGAGGTATTGCACTTGATGCATGCCACTGCACGTCCAGTCGAACGTCGGCGTAGAGCCCGTGTACCCCCCGTCCCACATGTTACCCACGTCGGTGGCAAGGAGGAACGGCCAGTACTGCTGCAGCGTGTTCGCGCCACCCGCCGCGGCGATGCTCGATGGAAGGAACTCTCCGTATTCGTACCGACAGATTCCAGTTTGAGCCGTGCCGTCGGTGTACGTGGGTATGAGCGTACTGGACACGAGCGACGTACGCATGGAAGAAGTGGGAGAGGCGCAGAGCGCCACGTCGGTTGTCGTGCATACGTGAGGCGCCCACACAGCCGTGTACACCCACAAGTCGTGATCGCCAAAGCCAGATCGATCAATCTGCGCAGCGTGCGTCGCCACAGCAACTGCCGATACACCCAGCCACGTCGGTGCCTTCATCTTGGAGAAAAATAGTGTGAATGTTCTGTTGGAAAAGCAAGAGTGAAATTTCGAAACGGCGGCAGTTGCAAGAGTATCCGTATAAACACGCCAAAGTGCTGGTACATATGTAAGAATGGTGCTTGGCGCATCACGAAATTTGTAACGTGGATGGGCCGATTTATGTTTCTTGATTATTTCCATCAGTTTTTCTGTTATACGTATGATACATACATTGTTGGAAAGGTTATTTCAAGCACTTTTACCTAAGTATTGTGCTTTTCATCCAATTTGCCCATTGTTTTTTGTCGCACTAATCAATGGATGACAAAATTAAAACCACACGTTAAACAACGTAAATCGAGAGTCTGGCACATGAGCTAAATAAAGACAGGTCGTTATTTACTGGACCATCTCACGCGCAAAGTGGACGAGACCAACATGCAGCGCGATCGATTGAACGTCGCGTTCCCATCGTGTTGAATCTTGTTCCGCTACGTCGTGAGAGTCCAAGTATCAGGCGAACGATGTCAACTTCAATGCCATAAACTTGGAAAGCACAACACATCTCCAATGCATGTCGATGATGCTGATCATTGTAAAACAAGTTGAATAGGATAAAACCGTGCACCCACCAATTCTTAGCCAATCAAAGCATCACGAATAGTTATAATTCAACGCATCCGTAAAATCACGGCTGCCGTAATTATAGGATGAGTTTTTATTAACTGTAAAGCATGGTTTTAGACCTGGATTAGCCAAAAAAAGTGAAAAGCACAATACTCCCAACAATAATGATAGATTTAAACAGTGTCAAGCTGGCAAAATTAATTTCGCAAACATGTCACTTTACACTAATATCGACCATTGATGTGCCGATATTTATACTTGAAGCAAGATGGGTGATACTTATTCGACGAACAGCATAAAATTAAATTATAAAGGTTTATTACATTGTGTGAGGTATAATATATTGAGAGTTTGTACTGTTGTTCCAAAGCAGTACTTTTTCCCTCCATCATACTACTCCGTCCCAAATTACCTCCACGTTTCAACTTCGACTCACCTCAAAATTTGACTCATTTACCCAATTTCTACGAAATTTGTACCAATAAGAAGCTGGGAATTCGGTGTTTTGCTTGCTCATATCTATATTACAGGTTTGTTGGATAATGTACAGTACACACTATCATCAAAATAATATTGCTCCTCAGCGCAGAATTAACTGTAAAATCACTCACCGGACTTGATTAATGTAACAAACAATAAGCATGCATATACAGAGGTAAAATAAACGCTATAATATAATTATCCTATATAAGTACTCATCGCCTGGTTTCTGCTCGAGTCAGGCAGACATCCCTGCCGTAACCATGGTGTCAGTCCTCGTCCTCTATATGGACAATGCTCATGTAAAAAGTTTAGGCCAATTGGCTCGACCACTTGCTTGTTCACAAGAGGCAATTCACTCTATACAAAGATCATCAGTCTGATTTAGGACAAATTTAAATAAATCCTAGAAATAAATACGATTTTGCGCCAAAGCTTGAGGGAAACGTGGAGGACAGATTAGTACTTCGTATTTCACAAGTTCAATTTGACAAGAGGTTTTGTTATGTCCAATTAGATATGAAAGGCAATCCTATCGGTTAATTGAGTTTGGATTATCATTTTTAAGACATTCCTCCGCGAGGGCCGACACTAGAACCACATGTTATGGAACCCCTTCGCCAATTGTAACGCAATCCTATCGGTAGAAACATGCTGGCCGATCAATGAACAATCTGCACATCAATGGTCGACCACGTAAAGTGAACAAGAGTTCTCTACAGCAACTGTCGATACACCCAGCCACGTCGGTCGATGCCTTCATAAAAATAGTACTCCGTTGGAAAAGCCAGCGTGAAATTTCCAAACGGCGGCAGTTACAAGGGTATCAGTATAAACACGCCTCTGTGCTAGTGTGCTGGTAGGAATTTGGAAAGGTGCTTCGCGCATCACGAAATTTGTAAGACAACAAGAGGTCTCTACAGCAACTGTCGATACATCCAGCCACGTCGGTGTATTCATAAAAATAGTACTCCGGAGTATGAACCTTCTGTTGGAAAAGCAAGCGTGAAATTTCGAATTGGCAGCAGTTACAAGGATATCAGTATAAACACGCCGCTGCGCTAGTGTGGTGGTAGGAATTAGGAAAGGTGCTTCGCGCATCACGAAATTTTTGAGTGAACAAGGGGGCTGTCTCTACAGCAACAGTCGATACATCCAGCCACATCGGTGCATTCATAAAAATAGTACTCCGGAATATGAACCTTCTGTTGGAAAAGCAAGGGTGAAATTTCGAAACGGCGGCAGTTACAGGGGTAACGTTATCAGTATATACACGCCGCTGCACCATTGCTGGTAGTAATTCTGCTAGTAGTGAATTGGAAATGATCCTTACACTTCGAAGTACTTCGTAATTCGGAGCATAAATCTCAGTTGGTTGTCGGGGTTCCAGTAATATCGTTACGTAGAATATATATATATTTGATGAGCACAATCGGATTCGACATCGCTTACACTATGGAAGGCAATTCAATCAATATGGAAGTGATTGCGAATCTCTTGAGTTGGGTTCTTTGAGTTCTGTGTAAATTGAATTAGTGTGATTCTGCATTCAGTGTTGGGTTAAATGTATAGTCGTCGACGAAGGGCTTAGTGTAAGGCTGCGCAACTACTATTAACATTCACACAAACTCAAATATTCTGTTAATGTATTTCAAAGCACAAAGTAATACGTCACACTACAGCCCCCCGCCCGCCCCTCAAATCAAGTGCATCGCTACTATATGTATGAACAAATATGAAGTTGGGATTGGGGCTGTGTTCAGTTGGTAAACAATTTATATACTACGTAGTAGTTGGCGATGTGTGGCATAATGTCGGCCAGGCGTAGGAAGAGATAGTGTTAGGTGATTGTGGGTGAGGAAGTTACATGCGACCTCCATAGCATGTTGCGCATTACGCTAGTGTAATAGTCACGATGTCAATTCTCCAGGATATCGAAACTTCGAACCTTATTAACTTTGGGGGATGATGCTATTAACTGTAAAAACTGCCAGCATATATGTTAATGGTGATAGGATTCGATGCTGCGAGGTCTGTACGTTGATTTGCTGTGTAATTGCGCGATGAATACATATTTACCTCCCTCAAACTACAGTCTAGGATTCAATGCAGTTATGGGGAAGGACTTTGAAATGTAAAAGGGGTGGTGCAACTACGAGTCAATCTATCCCAGCTAACGTTACACCTTAAATCAGCACCCCCAAACTTAAATGTCGAATATTAGTATTGTGTGCAGTACCAGCCCCCTTCACTCATAGCTACATGTACTGCAGTTGTTCACCTATGAACGATAATTTTCGTTTAAGAATCTCGTAGAATGCTCAATCATGACTATCGTATGTCGCTAGAAAACACATACGCCTTGCATCTCCTGTCGATGGAACGGGAAGTCATCAAGGCTTCAAACTATATATTCACAACAACAACAAATCAAGTGAAGCTATAGTTTTCGGGAAATAATATCGTACTATGTAGTAGTATACTTCACATTTGTCGAGTAATATACAGTACAATCATAGACTAAATTTCTGTACACTAGTGTGGTAAAGGGCAGAGGCAACCACCCGTCGGCTGAAACGAGTGGCCATGACCAAAACTACAAATGCTACAGCAATCTAACCCTCAAATAATGCAAGCCATATCTTTATTGGAGCAACTGAACTAACTGTACTAGCAGAGCTGCTCGCTCTCAGGAAATCACTGCAATAAATAAATTTGTCATAACGTTACTAGTGTTCAAGTATCGCACATTCATTGTTTGCAATTTGATTGTGCATGTGAACACTAGTAACGTTATGACAAATTTATTTATTCGCAAAGTGCAACAATGCTCATCAATGAGAAATGACGCCGTTGATCCGACACATCAAAATGACAAATTAATAAGGTAACCAACGCTACAAGGACAATACATTGTACCAAGTCTTTAATTTCGTAGCGTTGCGTGTCAATAAATGGGATCTTTCCAAGTGCTGAAATTCACATCTTCATGGCTGTCACTACTTTAGCTAACGTTAATCAGATGTGATTACACTAGCTAGAAAATGTTAGCTACGCAGCTAGCTACAGTACAAGAGTGCAGCTGCAATACTATTGGCTTGTATCTAGCCACAATAACTACTAACGTTAAGTTTAGTACTTCGAAGTAGTTAGTATTTATCTGCTCAATTGTGGCAGGGATTCAACAGAGTTGTATACTCTGTTCCATATCTTTTGCAGCATTTCATTTTATTTTACTTTTTAACTCATTGTTTGTATGCAACTGCAATTTTAATACACACTTGTAGTTTGTATACCTATCATAGAAATAGTATAATAAATTTGGTCTTAAATATTAAGGATGAAAACCCAGGAACTTGGACGCCTTTGTCGACACTTTTGCAGGACGAGTTAACCCATTCAAGCCATGCCAACACTGTGGCCTTACTAGAGGTCATCTTGATCTCTGGTAACATGGGAAGCTAATGATAGGCACTTAATATACGCAAATGCTCAAAATACGGCCTCCACTCGAATCACAAACTTGGGGCGACCTCAGGAGCACATTTGGATGCCTCAATGAGCTGCGAGTGGATGGGGTGAGTAAGGACATCACACGAGCATACAGACTTAAGCTTACAAAAATACAATCACTGTCGACTGCGCACCGCAACATTTTCTGATTTGAAAAATAAGGTCATGGGAGCACATTTGGATGCCTCGATGAGCTGCGAGTGGATGGGGTGAGTAAGGACATCACACGAGCATACAGTCTTAAGCTTACAAAAGTGCAATCACTGTCGACTGCGCACCGTAACATTTTCTGATTTGAAAAATAAGGTCATAAAGTTTAGGTCTGACGGCTTAACTACTTTGACTTTTCCGGAACATGAGGTATCAAATCAAAGCTGGAATGTGTATCTATCGAATGAGCCAATCCGCTTGCGATTACGAGGAGAAATGCAAAATTTAGTCCAATCAGAAGTCAAGTGCTGCAATCATTATGGAACTGTACAGTAGATACCTTGTTTATTAACATTATTAGGATTGTACTTTTCGTAGCAAGCAAAGTACGTGAACATTGACAAGGTGGCCACTATGACTACTCCCTCACCAGCACCAACAAGCCCCCCAGACCGCCAAACGCCCTTGAGAACAAGATCGTGTTCCCCGCGGCCATCTTGTAGGCGCCGTTCTTCAACGACCGCTTCGACGCGGCCCAGAACTTTGGGGTCATCGGCGTGGTCATCGGCCACGAAAACTCCCACGGGTTCGACAGCAGCGGCCGCAACTTTGACGGCGACGGCAATCAAAGCCGTGGTGGAGCGCAGACGTCGGCGCTGCCTTCATCAAGAAGGCGCAGTGCACCACCGACCAGTACATTGCCATGGAGGTGGTGACCAGCCATGTGACTGGCGCCGTGATGGGCAAGGTCGATGGCTGACTCACGCTGGGCGGTGAAACCATCGCTGACAACGGGGGGCTCCAGGCGTTCCAGCAGTACGCCAAGACGACGCAGTCCTGGTACACGACCCACACGGGCAATAAGACGTACTTTTTGGCGTATGGCCTAGCGAGGGGCGAAAAGAAGAAGACGGTCGCGGCACTCAAGGCCAACCTCGTCCTGGACGTCCACCCGCCCGGCAAGTAGCGCGTCGTGGGGGGCATCCAAAACCATGACGAGTTTGTTTGCCCGCGTGTTTCAATGCAAACCCGACACGGCCATGAACCCGACTAACAAGTGCTACATTTCGGAGTAAATTAGGGAACTGTAGTCTGTATATGACTGTTAACGTTATGAAAAGTTTGTTTTGGAATAAATGACGTTAGTGATGGGATGCACAACATGTGTACGTCGAAGTTCGGTACTCGACCCCAGCTAGTACTTAATCGTACATTTCTGTATTTTAATAGCCTGTCATTCGAAGGGGGTTGCCCCAGGGTGCAATGAAGGCGGGATGCTGGACCATCACCCAAGCATTGCTAGGCCAACCCATAGTTGCAGCCCGACCTGTGCGTAACTCTCACATTCGGCTTGAACCGTCCGATGCACACATCCCTGTCGATCCCCCTACCGACAAGTTTGCCTGGCCCTTTCAAAGTTCTTTCCTTTGGCCCACGACGTGGCCACTCATTCGAAAGGGCGCCGTGATTTTTGCGACGTCGGGCTGCTCAGTGGGTCCGTCAGCGACGCCTGGTCCGGAGGGGGGGCAGTATGCCGGTCGCATTGTGTGGGGGCTGCCCGAATCTCACGTTGGGACCTGCCACCATATTTTGCTGTGTCGACATGATCCACAGACGCATATGCACACACGAGGAGTTTGATCGCCCAACTCGCGACTATCGATACAGCAGTACAGGTAATGTTGCGTGGACATTTGCTCACTGGACTGCCGTCAACACGGGGTAATCCCGTGCAGACAAATGGCACGAACGCGGCGCGAGGTTTAGGCAAACCCGACACATCTGTCGAGTACACTGGTTCTCCTGCCGACTCGTAACGAAAAATAAGATACCGTACGTCGCTGACGGACCCACACTTCGCAACGCAACGCGATTGTGGGCCTGTTGTGCAGCCCGACGTCGCTAAAGTCACGACCCCCTTTCGAGTTCGTGGGCATGTTTACCTCGTCCAAAGAAACGTAACGCGTCGACCCACTTGCACACGACCGTTAATTCCGTTGGTAGGGAAATTGGCATAAAAGAGTGCTGCGTGGGGGGGGTCAATTGTGGGTGCATCGAAGGTACAGGTCCAATGTCAATGCACCAGCACGTACATGTTGGGCTGGATGGCCTACCAATGCTCGGGGGTGTCGCCTAGCGTCAGCATTCTGTGAATTACACCCAGGTGGAAATCCTCTTTCATAAAGGATATGGAAAGGAAGCTACTAGTATACAATTCCCTCGCTCTGGAGGAGAAAGGCTAGAGTGACAAGAATGACAATCTCAGCAAGAAGAAGGTAGCATACTGAAGTCATCTGCACAAGTCCAACCAGATGATCATGATGGGAAAACGGATGGTCAACAAGCAAAATAAGGTGCTGAACTGAAGGATCGACGGAATAACCCCAGCATCAGTCTCCCCCCGACCCATCTGGTTCATAACGGCATGGGGGCAACCACGATCTGGAAGAGTCATGTCGGCCGGTCTACCTCGCCCAAACGTCAACGGACGATTCGTTCCCAAGTTCCTTGGCCATACTTCACATCCTTTTATGAATCCTGTGGCAGCCCCAGTAGGTCGAGGCCTCAGGTCGATCCGTTTGATTGCACCCTCGAAGGTTGTCGGTCGCTGGCGGTTAGTCGCGTGTGTCTGCGGCGTAGGAAAACCAACAATGACGCTCGCGCTGAAGCCCCTTACGACATTGGCATCGCCCGTTGTCGTCGACGTCGTCTCGCGCGCTAATTAAACAGAAATGTATCACATACAGACGACAATAATGGCCTACGCGATTTGCCCGTTAAACGCTGCATCTGGACATGCCATTGTTCAAGGGCAGGCCCCCAGGGGGCTTGGGATACTGTACCAAATCCAAGTCGAAACCAATATTCTACGTAGTACATGCCGTTGTAGGGAGTTATAATTGGCTTGAAGTAGACGTATTTCTGATCTCGTAGTGGCATTTCAGGTCCATGACGATACACTGTAGTGTGAGGCTTCATTTTTCTCCGAAAATTTCAATAGGGGGAGTCAATTTAGGAAAAAAAATCAATTTTCATTTTCGATTCTACTTTTTCACTCTCTGCTGCTGTCTCGGACGCGAAGTCTACTGTAACGTTGTTTATGTAAGCTTACGGTTATTAATAATTACAGTAACCTTACTCCAGCAAGTTACACCGTTTAAAGGAATGCCCTAATTGCATCATCGACTCGCTGGATTTCGCCGCCATGATTGACTTTGAATGACAAAATCCAATGCCTGTGTAAGTGTACTCCACTGAGATACGTTTTGGTACGTTTTTTACACCTCAAAGCACTCAGGCGCTGTGTGAAGGCCCAGTTGCCTCGTACAGATTTCACGGTTCTGGTTTGTGAATAATGGCTCTAAACTCAGATTTGTAAACAAGGGGTCGAAAATTCAACTACTAGTAGTTTGTTTCCAGTCAGATTTGTAAAAGGATGTAAAAATAGCAACCTGTTGGTTGCGCTGGATACCATGTGTCGAGTAATAAGCAATGGTCGAGCGTTAGCCCCATACTACTGCACTGTGTGTATGGTGATCGTACTGAATCTCCATCACAACCAACCATCCAACGTCCGTTTTTGTTGACATTTTGAGACGTTTTTGAATCTGCTCTCGCGTGGTGCATTGGGCCGACTGGGACATGCATCCATTAATATTACGGAGCTACTGGTATTGAAATGATGAACTAACAGTCGACTCTATTAACCAAAGGTTATACTCTCGGCTAGCAAGGACCCACGATCGAAAGGGGTCAAGCTTCGCCTCGATGGCCAACAACATCTCAAACATCTCAAGCATACTCCGGAGTACTTGGCCATGACTAGCTATTCAATTCTGTTGCATTTCACAGGTCATATGTTGACGGAAAAACAGAATCCGCGTTCAATTGAGTTGCAGACAAACATGTCGCAACCGTATCCATTCGAATCTTCATATAGATTCAAATCATAATCAAAACGAATCTTCCCAATTTGACACAAATGCTGCCAAGTGAGGTCAGTTTTGAACTTACCTCGGCCATCCCAATGACAACAGTTCAAACGCCGCAAGTCGACTACGAGGACTTTACCAAGGGCCAAAAGATCCACTCGCCCCACTTGATCCTTGCCAACGAAGACGTGGTGGTCGCCCAGCTGGAAGAAGCGGGGTATGTCGAAGACAAGACGTTTGCCGGGTTGCCCATCCACTTGAAGATTTTGTGGGGGCTGTTCTACTTTTGCCTGTCCCTGGCCTCGTTGTACTTTTTCATGGTGGCGGTCAAGGTGATTGGCGAGTCGTTTTCGTTGTTGCTCGGGTGCGAAGCCAAGGCCGCGTTCGAGTTTGCCCACAACCCCATGGCGGGGCTGATTGTGGGGGTGCTGGCCACGGCTATCTTGCACTCGTCTGGCACGGTCACGTCCATCACGGTGGCGCTGGTCGGGGCGAAGGGGATGACAGTGCGCCAAGGGGTGCCCATCATCATGGGGGCCAACATCGGCACATGCATCACGTGCATCATGGTGGCGTTCGCCCAGGTGGGGAAGCGCGACCAATTCGAGCGCGCCATGGCGGCGGCCACGGTGCACGACATGTACAACATTTGGTCGATGCTGATTCTGTTTCCTGTGGAGTTGCTCTTCCACCCGCTGGAGCTGGTGTCGTTGGCCATGGCTGGCGGCAAGACCGAAGGCTTCTTCAAGTCCCCCGTGGACGTGGTGGTCAACCCATTCTCGGACTTGATTATCAAGTCGGACCGGACCATGATTGAAAAGGTGTCGACTGGTGCTGTCAAGTGCCAAGATGCCAAGTTCCTCCGCGACGGCATGTTCTACAACCAAGTCGTCGTGGACAAGTCCATGAGTTCGACCACCGCCGGCGCCATCTGTGCGTCGATTGGGTTCTGCATGCTCGTGTTTTCGCTGGTGTCGTTGGTGCACATGCTGTCCAAGCTGTTCCGAGGGTCCGCCCAAAAGGCCATTCGAAGGATGCTCAATTTCAACCCGTACCTGAACATCCTCATCGGGACTGCCATCACGTTTGTCGTGCATTCGTCCACGGTGGTTACGTCGACGCTGACCCCCATGGCTGGCTTGGACTTGGTCACGCTCGAGCAAGTGTACCCGATTGTCATGGGCGCCAACCTCGGCACGACCGTCACGGCTCTGCTGGCGTCGTGGGTGACGGGGTCCCCCGATGCGGTCGCGATGGCGTTGGTGCACTTTTGGTTCAACACGTGGGGGATCCTGCTCTTTTTCCCCATCCCTATCACCCGCTACCCCATCCTGCAATGGGCTCGTCGGCTGGCTTACTACAGTGCGCGTTGGCCCGTCGTTGCGGTGGTGTTTCTGTTGATCTTCTTCATTGTGGCGCCTGGGCTTCTCTTGGGCTTGACCTACATGTTCAGCGGCAACACGGTTTCGTTTGTGTTTGGCGTGGTTCTTGCCACCGCCTCTGTGCTGTTTGTGCTGGGGTTTTACTGGTGGTACTTCAAGAAGGGCGGCCGAGCCAAGTGGCATGCATTCTTGGAAAAGAAAGCCGAGTTACACCGAGGGAAGCAAGGCGCCATCGAATCTGCTGCATAGAGTTTTTAGTTGCCCGTGGAACCTGCTTGGTTTTAAAATTTAGTTATTATTTTTACATTTATGATGGCTTTGCCGCGAGATGACAGTAACGTTATAATAGAAACGTTATCGTTACACTGTAATCCCGGTTGATTGCTCTGTATTAGGGGTTTCGGGGATTCGGAATAGCCTTTCTGCTAAGAAATCGCTTGTGAAGCTCGGGAAGGCTGATAGAATTACAAGCTGATAGGTGTGCAATCGTTTACTAGGACTACTCCGAATACTATTTTAGATTCGATATACTTAGATGTACTATATGGTAGAATGTCTGCATTTAAAATTACTACAAGCAAGTATAAAGTACAGACTTGTTGACGAATGGGAACGGAGAGTTGCCCATCGATGTCGGCCGACCTGTGGCGTAACGTTATGTTACAGTTAAATGCAATTTGTAGCCATGGCCGACATGCAAGCCCTCCACGTGGCCTTGATCTAGTACAGGGATCTACCGAACTTTAGGTCTATCGAAGTTGCACGGTAGTTATACCCAATCAAATAATTTCTTGTGATACGATGCTGTGATTGGTCAAATTTTTAGTCTCCCGCCAAACTTGCAATTCAAAAAAATACTGACCCCACTTTGCGGGGCAATCAAAATGACACGCATCACGTACCCCATCGCGTTCAAGCTCGAAGCTTTGAAACTCCTTGAGACCTTGTCCGACTATAAGGTAGCTGCGCTCCTTAACGTCGCTCGCAGGGCTCTCCGCTACTGGCAAAAGCAGCGCAACGAGCTCCTTGCCTACAAAGGCAACAAGAAGCGCCTTAAGGTGCGTCCAGGAGGCCGACCCGAACAGTTCCCGGACCCGCCAGGCCTAGTCCAATACATCAACGACTTGCGTGACGCTGAGCGTGCACATGCCTTCGGCATAACGTTACAATACCTGTACTTCGGCACAATCCATGGCAATGGGAAAATAGCTCAGTGGTAGAGCATCGGTTTCTTAACTCAAGGGTCGTCGATTCGATCCCCGGCTTCCCCGGATTACATGTATTTCTGCAAGGATTTATCCGTCCCTCCTCTGGGGAATCCGGATCGGTCGAAGCACGAGGTATGAAGCGTTGAGCGAAGTAAAAACCGAAGATGCACGCACGTTACAATTGGCGAAGCGGTTCCACAACATGTGGTTCTAGTATTGGCCCTAGCGGAGGAATGTCTTAAAAAGTACAATTCCCTCATTAAAACAGTTCCACTGTTGCTTTGACCCGAAATACTGTTTCAATGAGGTATATATGGAACTGTGTATAATCAGACCACCTCACCTCTTACTAGGGGTTAAGTACATCTCAGTGGTTAGCTACCGCTAACCACTGGCGATGCAGTTAACCCCGGAGATTTAGCATCGTATGTATTCACCGGGGGTCCCAGGTTACAGGGCTACTGGCGAAAAGGTGTATCCGGATGTAATAAATCCCTCATTGACAGTGAAACAGTATTTCGGGTCAAAACAACAGTAACGTTAGAACTGTTTTACAGTTAATGAGGAAATTATTCTCTTAAAAATGATAATCCAAACTCAATTAACCATGGCAATGGTGCGATCGACTGTTTCGATCCCCGCGATACGACGTATGGACTCTGGAGTTAGGCGTATGCGTTCGACTAGGCCGTCGGGTATCGAAAAGTCATCTCCGGTCAGGGGGATGACGTCCGCCTCCTTCCCTGGATTGGATGCTCCATGGACACGCCAGAAGTACAAATCCACACTTTATATATTTCACCTAGTAGTACTAGGCTATGTAGTATGCCGTGAGGGGGTGCAATGCATCACGGGGGGGCAATGATCAGTATTGGGGTTCTTGTTGCCGTGTACACCATTTGAGGCGGGGCAACATTGAAGGGCTTAACGCTACTGGATCGAGTGACGGGGATTGTGTGAATAGGTCGCCGTTGCTATTTCTACCAAGAGTCGCAACGCTATGTTTATTAATGAGAACGTCCGCGGGGGCGATGCTCAATGTTGGCGTTCTTGTTGCCATGTATACCATTTGAGCCGGGGCAATATTGAAGGGCTTGTAACTACTGGAATGTCTGTTCGAGTGATGGGGATTGTGTGGATAGGTCGCTGTGTTTATTAATGAGAACGTCCGTAATATAACTGACTATAGTGGTGTGCTGTTTGTCGAGTCACAACTCTCTTCTCTTAGAGTACAGTTAATACACAGCCGCCTTAGGAATGGGCGACTTCACATGGCTGGTGTGCACGACATTTGCATAGTATTCACCAAAGACGTGTACGGCATGCTATGTGCCTGGAAACAGTGCGTTGGTGAGGAATGCGTTGACGCTCAACCAGTGATCCGTCACGCCAAGCTAGACACTGCTTGTGCAACATCATAATGGAGTTTCATTCTTAGCTACGTTGCGGCGCGACTGCCGCAGTGATATATCCGAAGTCTCACGAAGCAGTCAAGTTCAAGGACGTTTCGTATGTCGGCTAATTGGCCCATAAGGGCGTGTATTATAAGGTCCTTGTGTCGCCCTCACCCTGCTTTTCAATGGACTCGTCACGATTCGAAGTGACCAAACCATACACGCCTTGGATGTCAATCTCGGACGCTTTCGTTTGATTGCAACGTTGAGAACGTTGCATGGTCAAAGGATAGCCACCTTACCTCTCATAAATTTGGCATTCCACGAACTATGTGCACATCCTTCGAAATCAAGGCGGCGTCTCACATGGTATGTACAACATGACACTTCCAATACGGCCACCATCAATGCTACGCAATGAGGCTACTACAAGTTTGCCGTGACAGAAGTGACGCTGAAAGGTGCGAGTTGAATGACGACTACTCACAGCCACTGACAACCCAACGAATTTAATTAACACACACCGCCATACACGACGCATACGGGGTCGCCCATCTGAGATCATCCCACTCCTACTGCAGGCCCACAGCGAAGCTCTATACATATATCACACCAGACGGTATCATCGCTTCCGCGCCGCATTATTCCGACTTATCTCCAGGGGTGTAAAGTCGCCGACAGACATACTCACCTCGACCTACTTCAGCCCTCATCTCCACGACATGACGGGATAGTTTTCTTCCACGGGACAGCACGGGCGGACACCAAATAGGGACCATCGTATCCCCCCCCCGACTACCCGCTGTTGTGTGAACACCATCCCCACTATATCGGCGAGAGAACAACGAACAATCTTGCCGAATACGACGGCTTGGTGGGCGGCTTCAAACCAGCCAACGCGAAGCGTATCACGCATGCCACTGTTTACGGCAACAGCTACTGTACTACATATCCAACCCAACCCATCGAGGTCGCTTTTTACACCCAGACCTCTGCGGTCCATACATCCAGGCTCGCACCCTGGCAGCACAACTTCACCTGGATCCATCACCGGCACCACTACAACCAAGCTGCGGATTTCTTATCTAAACAGCCACCGGATGACCTCTGCAGTAAGTCCTCGCTCCACGCAGAACCCCCCCCAGCACATTGCCTCATTCCTGGATTACCTCGACCTGGACCAGGGATGGGCCCCCGGACTAAACTCCCATAGCACTTAGTTATCTATTTATAACTAGTACTAGTCGACCTTCCACCAACATCAAGTTAGCCATGGGGGTCACTATCGATATGACCACCATGGACGAATGTATGATAAACGTGATGGCAGTCCCGATGAGGATGTTCAGGTACGGGTTGAAATTGAGCATCCTTCGAATGGCCTTTTGGGCGGACCCTCGGAACAGCTTGGACAGCATGTGCACCAACGACACCAGCGAAAACACGAGCATGAAGAACCCAATCGACGCACAGATGTCGCCGGCGGTTGTCGAACTCATGGACTTGTCCACGACGACTTGGTTGTAGAACATGCCGTCGCGGAGGAACTTGGCATCTTGGCACTTGACGGCGCCACTATATCTGGACATGCAATTAGTTCGTTTAACACAAGGAAGGCTGAAGCCGGAAATACAAGCGGATAGTTTGCGGCCATCCACGCCCATCTCAAAAACCGCATCAAAGTAATAAAAAGGACTACGCAGGGGAGTAAAAATTGGGTTCAAATTAGAAATACAGTTTGATTTCTTGATCTTTGGAAGGCATGTCCGTGAAGGTCACAGGCCAGGCGCAGAAAACTGTTTGAGTACTTCTCGGACAAATGACAATGAACTTCCTTGGATGCCTAGTCAATGTGTAAGCTTGTAAGCTTATTAGTATTGTTTCAAAGACATGCCCTAACAACCTCAACAACTCGTTGGATGTCACCTACATACCGTATTCCACTACCGGTACAATATTTTAGAGTCCAGTTGCCCAATCAAGATTTTACGGTCTGGTTTGTGAATGACCTTCATATATCGGCTGATCGCTTTGAAGTGTAAAATACGTACCATATCGTGTATCTTGGCGATTTGTAAAGACCCAACACCCAAGGGGAGTAGACTAGCATGGGGAGTAGACTAGCATCGGATTTTGTCACGAATCGTGGTACCGTAAGCATTCTAAATAATGGGTCGAAAAATTGAACCAGTTCGTTTCCATTCGGATTTGTAAATATATCAAACTGTCAGTTGGACTGGATAACATGGGTGGACTGGATAACATGGGTGGACTGGATAACATGTGTGGACTGGATAACATATGTGTCGAGTATTAGGCATTGGTCGAGCGACAGCCACACACTGCACTGTGTGTATAGTGATCGTGCTGAATCTCGATCGCAACCAACCACCCACCGTCCGTTTTTGTTGACATTACTGGAGCTATTAGAGACTCTTAAACTGACTGTCCACTCTATAACCACAAGGTTATACTCTTGGCTAGCAACGTCCCGGGTCCAGTTTCGCCTCAATGGCCTACGATATCTGATACATCTCATGTATACCGGTACCCCGGAGTGCTTTGCCACTAATAGCTTTAGAATTCTGCAGTATTGTACAGATACTACAAACTGGTCATATGTTGACGGAAAACAGAATACTTGTCCAATTGAGTTGCAAACAAACCGTATCGATACGATCTTCATATAGATTCAAATCGTAATCGAAACGAATCTTGCCAGTTTGACCCAAATACTTACAAACATGGAGGTCACTTTTGAATTTGCCTCGCTATCCCAATGACCGTTCAAACGCCGCAAGTCGACTATGATGACTTTACCAAGGGCCAAAAGATCCACTCGCCCCACTTGATCCTTGCCAACGAAGACGTGGTGGTCGCCCAGCTGGAAGAAGCGGGGTATGTCGAAGACAAGACGTTTGCCGGGTTGCCCATCCACTTGAAGATTTTGTGGGGGCTGTTCTACTTTTGCCTG
>NW_009798283.1:797212-836169 GCF_000520075.1 Aphanomyces astaci
TTGCCGCAATGAAACTGAAGCAGCTATGTACATACGTACATGACCTCCCATCCATGATCACTACAAAATTTAACTACTCCGAGTAATTTATAATGTTAGGGATATAGTTAGGCTAGTCGTCGCTCTGTCCAGTGGTTCAAAGCATATATCAAAGATATATTGAACCAACGCCGTTCGACAAGAAGTGGTATTCTCACAAGTTCAAGGGACCAGGTCTGCGTTACGAAGTTGGCGTGTGTATTCGGACCGGAAACATAGTGTTGATCAATGGCGGTGTGCCGTGTGGAGCCTGACCCGACCTCCGCTTTGTTCGTTACGAAGTTGCAAAGGGGTGAAATGGCATATGCCGTCAAGGGGTACCGCGATGCGAACTTCTTTGTGTATCCGCCAGGATTGCTGCGAAACCCTCAACGACACAAAGTGATCATGACAAGGCACGAAACAGTCAACAGGCGCATGAAGTAAAAGTGCTTTCAGGGGTTTTTCGTCACAGTATGATGCACGTCACCTATAA
The DNA here is from genome assembly GCF_000520075.1 of Aphanomyces astaci. NCBI lineage: Eukaryota > Oomycota > Saprolegniomycetes > Saprolegniales > Verrucalvaceae > Aphanomyces > Aphanomyces astaci. The sequence continues at coordinate 797,727 of NW_009798283.1, forward strand.
ACTACCAACTTTTCACAAAATTTTCTGACTTCTATTTCGTATTCATTACTCAAAATTTCAGCAAATTAAGACGTTGAATCGACAGATCTCAATGTGGTGAAGGAATTCTACGTCTCAGATTCAAATTTGGTGATGAATTGGTCCAGAAATAGATTGATATTTAACCTAACGTTAGTGGTATTTTACACGGGCGCATGGATATTTGGCCATTGGCGGAGGCAGTTTCTTATCTTCTCAGAGAGCTACCCCCCTTCTAACCTCTTCTACTCCCGTTTCACTCTGTCAACGAAGTGAACTCCTAAGCGGACCCCGTGGTCTCTCTCTATTGTTTTGGCCGCGCCTTCCAATACATGCCGCGCGCACCCTTTGAAGAAGCAAGACATGGCGTTTATGGGGGAAATCAAGAAATGACTGGGGTGCATTTCAATTTTTATCGCTGCAGCTGAAAGCTGTTCAGCCCATAGCTTATTGGTTAACAAACCATCTCTGGTCTTGCATAAAATTGAACTCGTGCGATTTGGTGTCGCATCGATGTCGTTGGACGAAAATATGTACGTGGGCAAAGTTACCTGTAAATGTGTGCCATTTCACAGTCGTTTACATCACTGCTATTGTCTTTTGGTAGGTGAAAGTCATACAAATCTGCCGTATACCCGGTGTGTCCGTTCAGATCTAGCCTGCAATCCATTGGGCTGTGGGGGCTACACCGATGCCACTAGCACCGATATCGTGCCGATGGTGTACGAGCCGTAGCTGGACGTGACGTGGGGCAGCGCCGACCGGTCGTACAAATCGAGTCAGCCCAATTCCGACAACCAGTTGTGCTTGGTGGTTTCGTGCGTATGCAGGTCGCCCAAGTCGATGGAGCCCACGACGGTTCCCTTGCCGGGTGAGTACCAGACTTCGGGGGCACCGATGGCTTCCACGTCCCATTCGTTCTTCGCTGCGACTTGGTTATCAAATGAACCCTTCAACACTTCGGGGACGGTGAAGTCGCCTGCGCTCAAGTCAATGTATTCGACCACGGTTGACGCCTCCCGTAGAAGCCATTATGCGACGTCGGTAGCCGACGCGGTTGATGCGAGGACGAGGATGGAAGCAGGTTTCATGTTGGCCGGGAGTACGGGGGAAACGTAGAATGACAGGATCGATGCAATTGTTTTTGTGGTGTGCTAGGAATTGTTCTGTTTATGTTGACCATGGACATCGACTGTCCCAACCAAGTTTGCGCGCAACCTGTGCGTGCGTCATGGTGACAAGAAGGTCTGTATCCACGAAGGCTGCCAGGAAAACGTTCGCGTGGGGGACCTCTGTGGGAAGCACGGTTAATTCGCCCACTGCAAAATGTGCATCGAAGACGGCTGTGCAAAATTCGCCCAAAAAAAACAACGCTGCTCGGTCGACGGAGGCGGTCAGCGTTGCAAACGGTCTGACTGCTTTGTACACACCCGCCGAGGGGGCTTCTGTACTCGGTACAGCACTCTCAGTTGCTTTGGCATGGCGTATTGGTCCGAAGAATTGGTCGATCTGTGTGACCGAGTACAATGTCCCGTTTATACTATGCCTCAGAGGGATATGTGCGGGAACAAGCGATGATGCGGGGTCGCCGTAAGTCCAATGAAGGCGACGATTCCACCGACAGCGACGTGGCAAGTCGTAAACGAAAGGCTATTTTCGAAACTCAAGATCGCGAAATTGCGTTGGAACACGAGCAACTCGAGTTTAAGAAGTATAAATTTGAGATGGAGCTACAGGAAAGAGAAAAGGACAGGATGGAAAGAATCCAGCAACGCGAGGACGAAAGAAAGAGAATTGATGACATGATAGACCTCATCCGTCACTTGCTTCACCGCTAAATTGAAAATACACTTTTACACATTCGATTTATTAGTTGCCATCATTTGGTAGTATGTGAATGCAATATGTGCATTGATATGTATGGATAACTTACCGAATACGACAATTCTATCCGACATTACTCTTATTGGTTAAAGGTTCAATACTTCGTACCTTTCATTGGTAGATGACTCTTCATTTCAATACAAAGACCAAATGTCGTATGTTGGTTTTTATACAAGTCTCTGACGAGGTGAGGACATGAAGCGTGAGGACATGGCGTGGATTTGATTGGCTCTTACAGAAAAGGCTCCTGGGTTGCTATTGTGAATGTAAGGAAGGTCCCCAGGATTTTAGTAGAATAACAATATGAATAATGTCTACTACTACTACTGTACTAGAAGTACTTAATAACGATAGTAGAAAACCCTACGATCAACTGTTCGGCTCATGCGATTGTGCACGACTTGCAAACATACGTACCGGTAGTCCCGTCCGCTTAATAATCGCCTTTCTACTACTAGGCTGTTGAGCAGCAGTGATGTTTACTCTGATCTAAGTCGTTTGGTCGGGGTCGACGTCCTTGTCATCGTTGCCAAACATCATGCCCGCTGGTCACGCTCTCTCGTACGTCTGTGTATCCACGGCGGCATGCTGCTCGTCGTCCATGATGTTGTCCAGCATTGGAATGTCCTCGACATGGAGCGGCGGTGACGGCGTCAACAAGGCCATGTGCCGCGTCACCAGATCAATATCAATGCTCCCGCAAAGTCTTTCATGGCGGCCGAAGGCTCGCCCGTCCGTGTCGTAGCTTCCATCTTCACCACATCTTCCCCAAATGCACTGAAATCTTCGCTCCTGCGGCGATGGAGCGGCGCCTGCTGTGGCTCCAAGTCATCGACTTTGGCCGTGGACTCGGCAGTGTCCGTTGGGTGAATGTTGGTCTGCTTGGGTTTCGTTGGCGGCTATACCGGGACGGACGTATGATCAAAGAACGAGTTGGCATCTTGTTCCTCTCCTTCGATATGTGCTTCGTTCTCGTCAACATGGATGACAGGGGCGGCAACAGATGGAACTTTACTCTTGTAACTTCAACCTTTGGCACTTGCCTTGCCTTTTGTCCTCCGCTTGTCCTTGGGGAGGCTTTGCTCAGCGTGGCCGCTACTGTACTACAGTAGTTGGGATGGCTTGTGCCAAAGTCTTGGTTATTGTTACCCCATGTCGATCTGAATGTGTTTTGAACCAATAGTAAGCTGTATATGTTATATGTGAGTGATATGTTACTGGAAAATCACTTTTTTCACAGTAACGTTATTCACACTACTCCCAATAATTGCGACAAATGATATCTGTAATATTCAATATACCGTCAAATGGAATTGGGTTGAAGATATAAAATTTTTGGGGAGAATTAATTAGCACTTGATTTTAGTGGAATACCATTGGGAAATAATATTAATTTATCCCTTCGACCCCATATTTCGTAGTACAACAGTACAGTACGTACTGCTTCCGATTGAAAAAGAGAGCGTCGTTGGCCATGCAGGAGCACGACAACGATCGCGACGAAGGCAGCACCAACAGCAGCGACAACAACGCCAAGAGAGCGAAGCATCCAAGTTTGCCATTTCCGTCCACCCTTCGTGTGCTTTTGAGCATGAAACTTGGCGAGCCGCTGGGTAAAGCGAGGTCGCCGCTGGGCCAGCGAGAGTTTGACTGCACTGTCTCGGAAGGTTTCGACGTGCTTCGGCAGAAGGTGGCGGTGTACTGCCGCCAAATTGCCGACGACTACAACCAGGGCAAGGTCAAGGGTGTGAAGAAAGAAGTTGACGTCCGCCTAGACGACAACGTGGCTATCTACTTCAAGCCCGGGTCAAACACGAGCCAAGTGGACTACGTCCTGCTCACGCACTCCAACCACTTGATCGAAATGCAAGAAACATGGCGACACGGTGCCCAACGAAGCGCGGGCCAAGCATCGTTCAAGCTGCACTTGTTTGTGTACGTGAGCAAAGATCGCCCGTCGTCGTCCGAGTCCCAGAAGCGCATGTCGTCAACTCGTGGGATCGTCCGCAACCGAAGTCAGGTGAGCTCTACGATAGAGCGTGCCGCCGATGCAACGTCGGAGGTCGCAGTACCTGCGGCACCCGTGGCGAACGACGACGGAGAATACCGCAACGTTCGATTCAAGTTGAATGGAGTTGTCGTGCAAGTGCCTGTAAATGTGGCCGACATGAAAGCTGTGCTAGGTAGGACCGATTGACTTGTAGGCAACGTAAGTTGAAACAAGCTACCGTTTTTTTATCATAACGTTGTCGGTACAGGGAGACGAGTTGTGGCACTTACTCACTGTTCAGGCTCGGCTTACTAGTAAGTTACTACGACGTAGTACTAGGGTACTATTAATAGTTAGAATAAGCCAGCTGATGATTCGTCCAATCAAACAAGACATAATCAACAATACACTTCGGATACCAAAGCGTCCTCTTGGCTCGTCCCAAGGCCTCGTCTGCTCTGCCCAGGACTGGGATGTGTGTATGGGAATGACTGCCTTCTACGGCAGCTTTGACCACGCGGCGCAAGAAGCCAAGTCCCTCCGCACCATTTCCAAAGTGCTCGAGGTGGGCGTCAACATGCTGGACACGGCTTGGATCTACCAGTCTTTTGGGGCCGGTGGCGGCGGCTACTTCACCAACGAAGAGCTCATTGGCAAAACAATCCATCAAACAGCACAGTCCGGACAAGCCACCAAGTTTGGGTTCGTTCCCAGTGCGACGGGCTTTGAAGTGTCTGAAAACACGATTCGGTTTCAACTGGCCGACTCGTTGGAGAGATTGGGCACGACGATCATAGACTTGTACTACATGCATCGCATGGATCGATGCCTCCGTTCCCATCGAAGTGACCATGGCGGTGCTCAAGCCTCTCGTCGACGAACGCAATATCAAGTAAGTGGGGTTGGTTGAGCGAATGCACCCCCCGCGAACTGCGCCGGGCCGTGCACCCCATCATTGCCATCCAGATGGAATGGTCGCTCCAGTCCCGCTACTCGGAGGCGGACGTCGTCCCCACCGCGCGAGAACTTGGCGTGGGCATCGTGGCGTACTCGCCCATGTGCCGGGGCTTCCTCGGGGCTATCGATGCCTTTGACAAGCTCGAAGACAACGATCGGACGCTCCAACCAAGAATCGTTGGCCCAAAGCAAAGCCAAGGTCGCTCGGTTCTTTAACCTGGCTAAGGCCAAGAGCGTCAACCCTTCCCAGCTCACGCTAGGATGGGTGCACGCTCAAGGCGATGACGTGTTTCCTCGGTACTAAGTCATCGGTGAGAATTGTCGAAAATGCGGTCGCCGTGGCACTTTCCACGCAATTAACGTCAACCGACTGGGCACAAGTGGCCGCGGCTATCGACAAGGAACGCCATTACATGTACCCTGGCCCTACCTCGTTCAACGCGAGCATAATGGTGGTCCGATGTGTAATAGTAGTAAAGTAGGTCGGTATGGGGACAACCTGAATACTCCTGAATACTCATGTGTATAAATGTTGACGACATGGTCATCTCGTCGTGATGGCTATTGTGCATTTCACCCAGATTTGGACATGAGAGTCATTTCACCAAATCTCATTCGAATATCCATTTGATCCTATTTACAGTTAATCTTGTACACCCTATCCTTTACAACAATTAATATATATGTGGTTTTGCCCCATAAGGAGAAGGTTAAACGTTTGGATTGGAAGAAATTTGACATGACGTGATTTGATTGGCTTAGGCGGTTCTTTAATCGATGCTCTCTCTACAATCGATGATGATGCTAACAAAGTGTAAAGTATTGTCAAGTCGATTCGAAATTCGAATGAGCAGCAACAAATCGGCAGACAATCAATTGACCAATGAAAACCCAGATCACTTATGGCCAAACTTCGACGAATTTAACATGGAATTAGTGTGTGACTGAGATTAGTGTGATACTTGACGATCTTTACATACAAAAATCAAGGACAAAGAATCGATCATCTATCGTTATAGATTTGGCGAATCAGCACAAAAGTCCAAACTTTGGGTCAAAGGACAATCAATCATCACACATGTAGCGAATCCACTGCCACTTACATAACGTTATACTTCCATGGCACATACAGTACTTGTATACCACTCGCTGAATTGAGCGCATACACAGTGACACATAACGAACGTCGCTTGAAATATACTGCAACCTACTTGTAGGACTGTACTTAATTGCAGGCGAATATGCAACGAATGAAGTGGAACCGCCGCGAATTGGTTGTTTATTTCGCGAAAACGTTTAGTGAAAAAAGGTCTAGTAGTATTACCCTCAGCTTATTGCATGTTCAAGCTCACCCTTGTAGGGTTGTTGATACAAGCCATTCCCCAACTTACTGAGCAAAGCAGTCCCATCCCGCCGACTTACACGACATTCGCTTCCCAGCAACTGCCGTAAACATCGTTGATCGAGTTGAACATCCATTGCCACTGGAACGTGTACTTGCCAGGGGAAATGTCCTTCTCCAGTTGAAAGCACATGGTGCACAGCGCCCGCCCCTTGTCTTCGCAAAACTTGGGGCAGTTCTGGAACCCCTTGTAATCGACATGTCCTGCGACGTGGGCGCCGTTGGCTTGGGCGTATTCCACCGGCCACTGGCGCAGCGGCGGGTCGGTCACGTTGACGGCCGTCGATGGCCACGTCTGGGTCCGAAAGATGCGCACGCCGGTGTCCGGGATGTACTCGTTGGTGCAGACATCTGCGACGTGGTTCTTGGCCGGATACGCCAAACACACCTTTTGGCCGGGGGTGTAAGTCGCCATGCGAGCCCCGGGGGTGTCGTACGCCCCGGCGGCGGCGCACTGGCACGTGCGCTTGGCCACCTCCGGACGGAAATCAAACCCCGTATCCACGCCAAAGCCCTCCTGCGCCTGGCGAGCCCCGCAGCGTGCGAGGCCAGCACAAGCCGACTTGTTCCAGTACAGATGGTTCGTCGGGCCTTGGAGGTCGTAGTTGGTGCATTCTACAACAGACATGTGGTAGTGGAACAAGGGAATTGAATGGAAAGGTGATGCATGCGTGGCGGAGTGTTATGTACCGAGCCATGAATGCGCGAGCACAACGACCGACACGACGCTGAGAAGGGAGAACGTGGAGGGGCGCATGGAACCAAGTAGTACGTTCGTGGCAAAAGGAACAATGATGGCAAGTAGTAGAAGTGACGACGTGGCGAGGCATCGTAGCAGAGCCATGACAGCCTCATTCGGATGTTTGGTACAACGGGGATGACGCTGTGCATCGGAATATGGGGATAAGTTGGAACGATGGCGACAGTGACCAGTGCGATGCTATGATGCTAGCATCCTAACGTTACGTCAAGTCGTACATATTGACGGCTACATGAACAACGTGCGACTGAAGCAGTACTGTAGCTTCCTTCATCGACACCGGAAACAGGTTTTCATTGCCAAAAGCCACTTGTTCGCGTGGTACAGTACGCCGCACTCTGCGCGTGCATGACTGACATACACACACCTCGCGAGGGACTATAGTACGCTGGCGCAGAAAGATGCACCCTTGGTTCCTCCACCTCGCTCGATTGTGCCACGGCGCTTGGATCAGCAACACACCAATGAGCTCATCTACCGGGGTTGCCTTCAGCCGCCATTTCCATGTGTTGGGGCAGGTGGCCATTGACAATTGTTCCACATGGACTAAATTACTATTGGAATATTTAATCTTTGATACAAACATCAAGCTAATGTTGCAACTTACAGGAGGGTGGTATATAATTATCCGGATAATGGACCACCCCCAGAAGTGATTTCATTCCTAGTGAACAGAAAAGGCGGCGCGACCTTGGCAACGAGCGATGAACTATCTCTCCTTGTATAGTCCACCACCCCATCCTCCTCAACCCTCCAGCGATGTCTCATGCCACACTTGTGACGCTCTAGGCGGCGCTCCAACTCGATCTCGTCTGCGAATGATGCAGGCGTGAATCCCTCCTTACGAAGCATCTACTCCAACACAAACTCGGGTCATCGCGCACTCGTGTTCACTGTCCAAGTGCCCGAGCGCGGACCCCTCGGTCTTGACCTTCGCGCTCGAAACGTCACGAGCGCCCAAGGCCAGACAGGCGCCATAGTGAAAGGGTTCCGGCCGGTCAAGGATGGCAAACGGGGCTTCATCGAGGTGCAACCAACAATATCCATGGGTAGGGTGTAGTCATACTCACTGGGAGATGGATGCATGTAGCTCACAGGGCGCGTCAAAGAAAAGGATATTCTGATGCAAATGCACACGTGCAAGGTCGACGACATGCTCTTCGACGCCATCGTCGAGCTGGCGGCGAGTCTTCAGTCCGATCTGTCGGCATGGCCGCTGCGTCTCGAATTCCGGCGAGAAGCCGAGGTTCGTGTCCATTCCCCCTCCATCACCATCCCTCCCTTCGTGCCAAGCAATCAACCACGATCGTGTAGGAGCTCGAAGTCAAGCCCAAAGCACAGACGTTTACCAGCTTCCTTCGCAACACGAGCATGTCGTTGGCGGGCTTCTCGTCCCCGCCCGCGCCGTCCAACGCCGCGCCGTCGACCGCCCCCCTTGTCGCAGCGCAAGACGGGACATTCCAGGACAAGCTCAACTACTTTCGCGGGTTCTTCAAGGACCGCCTCCCCACGGAATCGAAGCGCCCCAAGGTTCACACCCCCCCGCTGCCGTCAGAAGACCTCGTCAATGAAATGTACCGCGATCTGCTGGTCAAGCGGAACGTCCCAGACGACGTCCTCGACGAGCTCGTGCGTATCGAACAGCTCGACCAAAAGTGGCACATTGTGTGGTCGTACGTAAATATATATATATATATCACGTGTTTTACGTAAATATATATATATATGTATATCACGTGTTTTACGTAAATATATATATATATATATATATATCACATGTTTTTTATTCCGTGTGCTTTGATGTATATATATATATATATTTCCGGTTTCGTATGGCGTGGTGGATGTATTTTTTACCATTACACTGTTCTGGCGTGATATCTTGTCAAGTTGATATTTGACTTTGGAGCGGGGTGCTCGCTCGAATGAGCAGTACCAAATCACCATCGGCCAATCAAAAGGCAGAACACTTTCAAGTGGCCAATCAAACTCCTTCAACCATCGAATTAGGGTGTGACTTCAAATAGTGTGTATGGCCTCATAAGTTTTACAATTTCAATACAAAAGATCGACCGATGGTTTATGGGAATGAAATATCCAAATCTTGGCTAAAAGTACACAGTATATATAATATTCGTATATAGCGATGCCTGCACAAATCGTATCCCGTCGTATATATTTCAATATATTCCGTATTGCCTTCCCATTTGGATATGTATATCATATGCACATAATATATAATACATGATCTATCTAGTAAAATATCTAATATAAATTTGGTATTCTCGTCGCCCCCCATCGTTCGTGATATATATATATATATATAGTCTTTTGTGCCGTATAACTCATATATGGATATATATATGTGGGAGAGTAGCGCCAAGCAAAACGAAAACGACGACAACAAAGTGTACATTGCCGATGCGATCAAGCTGGCCGAAGCACTCGTGGAACTCAACTGGGACAACCGCGGACTTCAAGTGCTCGAGACGCTCCAGCGCAAAATCGCGGCGGGCACACCCGAGTGGACGGACCAGTTCATTGTGTCGTACGGGTTGGACTACCTTGCCATGAAAATGCCCGAGCCGTCGCCGTTCTCGATTGAGCATTTTTACAAATCGGTATATTTGTGTTGCAAATATATATATATATATTTACCAAGGAAAAAAAGAGAGTAATGTAGCTCCCCCACAAACTATCTCCTTTGTCAGTGGAATATATAATATATCTATATATTATATTCCACTGATATATTCCACTGACAAAGGAGATAGTATATATATATAAATATATTTGCCAAGGAAGAAGAACGTTGTGACGAAAGATCTCGGTGTTCTTGTTGTTGTTATGGTTCTGTGTCTTCATAATATTTTTTCTTCCTATTTTTGTTTTTTATAATTCTGATCAAGTTGCTCATTATATTTGTAAAACCTATTAGAATAGTCAAAATGGCCCTACAAACCCTCGACTCATAGCAGTAACATTGCTCACTCTTTAGCATGCTTTATATCTTTGCATGTTGCATGACTTAATAGACTAATCTTTCTGCATGAGTCGTTGTAAACAATAGTAGCCACCACGTTTCCATCATATATTCTAATCTTACAACGTTTTCGGCTACTAGTTTGACAAGGCATCGCGGTTCTGCGAAGTAATTTTGAAGATTTTGCTGTCGCTTTCCCACTTTGCCAGTGGCATCGACGCGATTACGCAGACTTTGGGCCTGGTGGACCGGCTGGCGCTGTGTTTTCACACAGACAACGCCGACGTGAAGAAGTCGACGCTCCAAATCCTCGGCATAATCTGCTACAACAGCGCCGAAGGACATGCGTCAGTTGTGCACAGCTTTGGTCAGTACATGGAAGCCAAAGGCGAGCGCGTGCGGTACGGACTTGTGATCGTTTGATGCATGTCTTTGTTTCTGTATATGAAGGATATATTTATATATATCGAAAACACTTGTACGGTATATTTATATATATCTAAAACTTGTTTTTTAAATATATCAATACCATGAGTTACATACGTATCGATGCAATGGATTGTTTGAAGTGCATATATTGTGCTTTTCAGTCAAATTTGCCTATTTTGGGGGATTGATGAAATCGTCAATTATTCGAGCAAAGGAGTATGATTGGCTACAAAGAATGAAGGTTGCAATTTGATTGGCTAAAAATATTGATTGTAGTATTGCAGTCACAAAGATACCTCTTCAAATTAGTTTTATATGAAATTTCAAAGGTCCGGCGATTGTTCTGCGGTTCATTCAACCAACCGCCAACGGAGGAAATTTTGAACACACAATATATATATATATATATGTTGTATGCCGTGCGTGACCACGACAAACTTGGGTTATGCCAAATGGATATTCTCTTTTGGATTTAAATACTGTGCACTATTTCAATGGTAGTTGCAGAGGTTTGATGATTGGCTACTTGATGAGTGTTCAGAGTTTTGATTGGTCGGTCGATTGTCTGTCGATTTGGTGGTGCTCGTTGGGATTGAACACCACCGCCCCACTCCAATGTCGAATCGATTTGACAATATATATATGTACTTTTGCTGAAAAAATCGTCGTCCCTTCAAAAGCACATATCGAGATCACTAGGACATGCATTATTTGTATGCATTCAAATACATGAACCCATGGGTGTCCAATTCCACATTTGTGATGCACATATAATATAATCTATCATATCTATATCGTGAATAACCTGTATATATATATATAATCGTTTTGATGTGTAGATTCACATGCTTGCGCGATGCACTCAAGTCGACGCGATACAACTTATTGTTCAAGGAAGATGTGCTGAGTTTTATCAATATCCTGGTCAACAAGGGCCTCCGGGTCGAGTCTCGCGTAGCCATCCGGCAGGACTTCATGTCGCTCGGGATCGGCGAGTACTTCGAAGAAATCCGCGCCAAGTCCAACAACATGTACAAGCAAGCGGCCAAGATCAAGAAGAAGCACGCAGCAGCCCCAGCAAAGTCGAAAAAGCCCAAAGCATCGGCTACGACGCCCCCCACGCTGCCAGTACCTCCGTTGGCACTCACCCGATCCAGCACCAGTGCCCCGGTGCACACGATTCCTCATACTAGTAACGACGACAGCGTGCTACCTCGCGTGGACGAGGCCAATACACTTGCACATGACAAGGCAACTACCGGAGGCAAAGCAACTCGTCCCACAGAGGAGAACGTGGAGCCGTTGCTGGTGTTTTTGCCAGATGTGCCGGGCGGCGCTGCTGCATCTCCACATGCATTTGATGGTTCTGCCACTTCAACCCCCCATGTATTGGTAGGGGATGATTTGGCGGGTGCATCGCCGCTGCTCTCGTCGTCCGCCCCCCCCGTTGCTCGGCAAGTTGCTCTAGAAACGCCCACGACAACGGCCCCCCTCGACGCTATTCCAGACGACGACGACGATCAGGAGGATCATGCAAGCGACGAAGATGGCGAGTATTTCGCCATGGACGAGTCGCCTGTGCAGCTTCAGATCCGCGAACAGCTGGACAACGTGGAAAAGCAGATCGAAGTGTTTGAGCTGTTCATGGCCGACGATCGCAAGGACACACTGTATGGGAGCACAGACTTGAGCTGTATGGAGTCTGTGTGGCGATCTCTGTTGGGCCGAGTTGCCGTCGACGAGTTTACACGCGACTGTTTGCTGTCGATCTTGCAGCAACTGCTATTTCTGCCGTCAGAAAAAACCGTGCTTGGCAAGGAGATGTGGGCCATGTGCGAGCGCGTGACCAAGGACATCGCGCTGCTGTCGCCCGTGGAGGAGGTCCGGCAGTTCGAGCTCAGCTTTCACGACCGCAAGATGCTCATGCAGGCCCGAGACAAGTTTTCTTCGTTTTTGGCCACGCATGAGCCTGATCATGGCGTTCGGCATATGGGAATTCCCATCGCGCTCATGGAAAATAGACTGCACAGCGATGACTTGATGTCTGACACGGACATGGAGTCGACGTCAGAGGAAAGCGAGGAGGACGATGAGATTGCCGCGAGATTAGAAGCGTTCCGGAAACTGCGCGATATGGGCATGCCCATCGACCACTTGGCCATAAAAATGCAGCTGGAAAACCTCGACATGGCCCTGCTTGACAAACCCAAACCAACAAGAATCATGGTGAAAGACCACGATGAGTACCGCAAATACGCCAAATTAGTCAGTATGGGCATGCCGCTTCCCCACGTCCACATCAAGATGGCCGCGGAAAACCCGGCGCTGGACCCCGCGCTGCTGGCCACGCCAGATAAATGGATTCCCGTCAACTCGGTACGGAATGTATAGGAGTCATGTGTGTGTGTGTTGTAGTCTTTGTTTTACCCAAGATAATAATTTGGTCGACTGTAGTAGTGTTGCTGATTCGCTAAATATAACGAATCATTGTACTTGATGTTGAATATTGGTTGAAGAGTGGATGATGATTTGATTGGGTACTTGATATGCGTGATCTGGGTTTTGATTGGTCGATGATATATCGATTGCCTGTCGATTTGGTTATGCTGCTCATTCGATGGAGTACCCAAACAACACTCGATATCGTATATAGGAGTTGGACGGTTATATGTACATTTATACTAATATAAATCATGCAAGTCGAGGTTGAATGGTGTCAACGGAACGTTTGATTGGCCACGTTGATTCGAGTTTGGGGTTTTTGATTGGCCAATCGATATGATTGTATTCCTTCGATTTAATTTGGGTGAACCGTTCTTGGCAATAGTATTAGTAGTTCTGCGCTTTGAAAATATTGTGTAGTTGTTAGTATATGATGGATCTATTGAGGAAATCGTGGACTTGGATATGTATTTCTAGGTCTGAGAGTTGTATGAGGATTTAAGATCACACTAATTTCTGTCACACACGAATCATGTGTGTTTCTACAATCCACACTATATACTGTCCATGGTTGTTGAATCAGACTGCGCATGCAACAGAATCCATACTAAACTGAACAATATATATATATATATGTCGATCTCACCGCAGCGTCGATATCGAATAAAACCATTTGATAAGACGATATACTCAGCGTTTTGAATAAACTGAACAACATATATATATATATCGATCTCAGAGCAACTTCGATATCGAGTAAAAACATGTGATATGACAATATATTCAGCGTTTTGAATAAACTGAACAATATATATATATATATATATATATATATATATATATATATATATAGATCTCAGAGCAGCGTCGATATCGAGTAAAAACATTTGATATGACGATATCTCCAGTGTTTTGAATAAACTGAGCTATATATATATCGATCTCAGAGCAGCGTCGATATCGAGGTTGACCTCAATATTCAATGTGTAGGACAAGGATGGGGACAATAGTGGTGGTGGTGGTGATGCGGCGGTTCCTTGTGGGATCCGAGCCGACGAGTGTCCTGTACTAGTCAAGTTTTTCAAGCTCCAAAAGATGGGCATGCCACCCCCGCAGATCCAGCTCAAGATGCAAGCGGAGGGGTTCAACGGCGACCTGCTACTCGCTCCGGATACGCTCGTGGGCGACGATGGCCAGAAGGTGGTTCCCACATCCGAGAAAGGGGAGGACAAGGAGGCGGCGGCCATGGGCGTTCGCGCGGACGCGTGTCCGGCACTGATCAAGTTTTTCAAGCTCCAAAAGATGGGCATGCCGGTGCCCCAGATCGAGCTCAAGATGCAGGCGGAAGGGTTTGACAGCGACCTGCTTTCGCATCCGCAGACTATTGTGGACGACGCGGGAAAGAAAGCCGTAGTGGCTCCAGAGCGTTCGGATGGGACGACGCGGCGCGCCGACGAGTGCATGGCGTTGGCCAAGTTCTTTAAACTCCAAAAGATGGGCATGCCGGTGCCCCAGATTCAGATGAAAATGGAGGCGGAAGGGTTCGACCCGGCGGTCCTCGTGGCCCCCGACACGCTTGTCGGCGACGATGGCCATGTCAAGGTGGTTGCCGATGGCGGTATGCGGGCGGACGCGTGCCCGGCGTTGATCAAGTTCTTTAAACTGCAAAAGATGGGCATGCCCGGGCCGCAAATTGAGCTCAAGATGCAAGCCGACGGGTTCGACCCTGCGTTGCTTGCGGCCCCGCACACTGTCGTCAACGACGCCGGCAAAGTCGAAGCCGCCGCCGCCGCCGCCCCCCTCGTCGCAGCCAAAGACCATCCCGCATATGCAAAGTATTTCAAGCTCATGAAAATGGGTACGTACGCCATATAGTAGTAGTAGTAGTCTTGTCGATTCGAGTATGTTGGTGTTCTTGTTGTGATGACACGGTGTCACATACATATTTGATAGGTATGCCGCTGGAGCAAATCAAACTGAAAGCGTCGAGCGAAGGCTTGAACACGGCGATTCTCGACACACCAGACGCCATGCTTGCTGAAGATTTAACGTCGACAACAGAGCCGATGCAGCCGAAGGAGGTGCGCGCAGCCGACCACCCGAGCTACGCAAAGTACTTTAAACTGCAAAAGATGGGCATGCCACCGCCTCAAATCGAACTGAAAATGAAGGCCGAAGGGCTAAATGCCGACCTGTTGGGCGCGCCAGATACGATGATCCCCCTAGTCGCCGACAACGCGACGCCGCCCCCCCCTATCATGGTGAAAGACCACCCTGATTACGCCAAGTACCTCAAGCTGCAAAAGATGGGCATGCCACCGCCTCAAATCGAACTGAAAATGAAAGCCGAAGGTCTCACCTTTGCCTTGCTCTCTACCCCCGACGCCATTGTGAAGCCAGCTGTAAACGGGTCCTTGGGGGGAGCCGCGAACGTGCTCAAGGTTGTCGCCAAAGCCAAAGCCAAACCCAAACTACGCAGCTTGTACTGGGAACCCGTGCAGGCCGAGGTTCAGACCACGTCGTTGTGGGCCAACATCGCGTACGAGTATATATATATATATTTATATATGGCCCGATCAGATAGAACGTGGACTTATGGGTGGTGGTGCTTGCCTTAGTCTATTGAGGTTTCAGGTTGAATAATGTGTAGATATAATGCATGGTAACAGACTATATATAGTAGTAGATATTTATTTACCATATGCACACGAATCATTCCCGTGTGGATGGAACAGCACACTTATTTATTTGTATATGGGTGATATTAAAAAATCAAGAATCCTATGTATGAATGATAAAAATATATCGGAGATTCGTGTATGTTGTACATGATCTCTTTCGTGGACACTTATTGTGCTTTCGAGTGAAATTTCATTGTGTTGTGACTGGCTACAATTCCATTTCGAGTGTCGACCGATAAAAACAGCAGATATAGGCTAATAATTTAATGTCTCTCTCCATGAATAATTCGAAATTAACATAATATCATCGAAAACAATAATATCATTTTTTCTTGTAGCCCCAGCGACCAAGGACCGGCCGACACGAAACACTTGAACGACCTCGTGACTTTATTCGCGAGTGCTCCGCCGCCCAGCAAGGAAAAGACGGCCAAGAAGCCCGGGATGAAGAAGAAGGCGGCTACGCGCATTGGACTTATCGATGTTAAGCGCGCCAACAACATTGGTACACCAACACAATCCATACGATCGAGTGGTGGTTTATATATATATATATATATATATGGATTGGTTTCTTGGTACACTGAGCCTTTGGTACCTGAGAGTTTATGTATATATAATTCATTACCCATTTTACTCACCAAAAAATTTCGATTATACAAGACTTATTATTTATTTTATTATTTTACCGCCTATTTTAGGAATATTTTTTATTTATGTTTGAATGAAATTATATATATATATATATGGCTAACACTCGGGACAAGGGATCATGCTGGCGCGGTTCCGGTTGCCGTATGCGGAAATCAAACGCGCCATCTTGGAGATTGACCGCGATATTTTAACCAGTGAAAAAGTCGCGGCACTGATTCAGTTTGCACCCGAAGGCGACGAAATGGCCACCGTCACCGCGTACGAACGATATATATATATATATATATATATATATATAGTGTGATGTGGTTTGTGTAGATATACGGGGGATCAAAAGCTGTTGGGGGATGCCGAACAGTATTTTGTTGCGATAGCGGGCGTCCCTCGCTTTCAAACTCGACTGCAGTCGTTGTTGGCCACGATGCAATTCGATTCCAACGTCGAGGTAATGCATGAATCAAACCTAGTTTGGGGTTTTCTATATATAAATATATAATATTATATATATATATGGATATATTGAATTTATACTTTGGATCAACTGGTAGGACCAACGCCGCTTGATCACGAGCGTCGTGTCGACTTGCAACGATTTGAAAACGAACGAAGCCATTCCGGGTATTCTCAACTTAGTGTTGCAATTGGGGAACGCTTTGAACGAAGGCACTGCTCGAGGTATATATATATATATAAGATCGCTTGATATTTCCTTGATATATATATATATATATATTTATAAAAAAAAATTCTAGGGGCGGCATCCGGGTTCAAACTGAGCATCCTTCTCAAACTCGTCCAAGTGAAAGCAGCCGACAACAGCATGACCTTGTTGAACTACCTTGCCAAGATCTTGCGCGAAAAAGAAGCCACGTGGCTGACGTTTATTGACGCAATTCCATCGATCCAAGAAGCCAGTCGCGTGACCCACCAAGTGCTCAAAGCAGGCGAAGCAGCCATCCGAAAGGCGGCTGACTTGGCCGTTCAAGAGCTCGACGTGCACAAGAAACTGCCCAATATCGCCGACAACGACAAGTTCCAAGATGCGATTAGCCCGGTACGGATAAACGACGTTGTATCTATATGTGTGTATTGTATAGCCCTTGTTGTCTAACACTAATTGAAGGCACACACGGATTCCCTTTGTTTTTTTTGAAGTAGTTTGGATTGGTCGTTTGATTCGTGTTGTGTGAGTTTTGATTGGTCGTTCGATTGGCTTGCGAGGTGGTTTTTTTTATTTATAGCTCCATACTCTTAATATCGAATCAAATAAATGGACAAAAATGGTTTCAATATGATATATTATGCGCGGATACCTAGTACACTGTATTAGCTCCTCTCTCTCTCTCTCAGTATATATATATATATCCAGACTGCAGGATTGATTCACGACTGGTCTGTTGTAGTTTGCAGAGAAAGCACAAGAAATTTCTCAAGCGATTGCGGCGGAATTTGAAGCCATGCAAGCCGACTTTAACGCGTGTGTGACGTGGTTTGGCGAAGACCCCGACGCCGCGGGCATGGGTCCCGACTCATTTTTCTCGATATTTTTGAGTTTTGCCCAAATGTTGCAAGCAGCGGATCGCGACAACGAGCGCAAGCGGATCGCCGAAGAGCGCCGGGTAGTCCATACCCTGTCTATTGGTGTATCAAAACTTGATTTGTTGACGATATATATCTGTTAGATTCGGCGCGAAGCCGAGACGAAGAAACGGATGGACATGCTGGCTAGCTCCAAGCAACAGCAAAAACAGCAAAAAGGACTCGAGTTCAGCTCGCTCAAGGCCGGCGACGCCCAAGACATTGTCAAGAAAATTCGAGGGAAGCGATCCGAAGAGAAGCGAAAGGAACTGGCCGACCACGAGCATGCGTCCAACCAAAACAGCGACTCGTTCTGCTCATCGTCAAGTGGGATAGACAAGAAGAAGGCGAGGGTGCCGCCGTCGATTCCAGAAGCACACGGGGACGTCGCGTGACCGATATATATAGTAGAAGTCAACTTATTTAACACTAGTAGTTTGCTGTACGAGGCAGGCAAGGTTGGACTTTGGTGATTGTGATGGTATCATATATAGTATATACGGGAGTATCATGGAGTGTACATTATATGTCTAGAGGTAGTTGAGTTCGTCATAGTTGGTTAGGATGGCATAACGGCGCTGGTATGTACATAACCTTAGGCTACGCATGATTCTAGTGAAAGTACTACTAGTACAGGGAACGACGTTGAATAAGAACGTGAGATTTTTGGCGCAATATTTTTTGAATTAACCAATCACATCATCGAAATAATATATCAAGATTCTGATTGGCTCATTCGATGGCGGCAGAATAATAATAAAAGTCGAGTGCCACTGACCCCCAAAATTGAATTTGAAAACCAAATGACTTGCATCACCAGACACCATTGCAGCGCATCAAACGCCGCATCGACCGAACATTGTCCAGAAGCTCACTGTCATAGCGACTGCTGACCGAACGAGCTACTCGTCCATCTGTTCTATGGTGACTAGAGCGGCCTGAATGCTTGCAAGTTTGACCGTGTAATTATAAACCTCATGACAAAGGACGTGCATTTCTTGTTGCGGTACCTCTCTTGGAATAACGACGATACAAAGAATAGGTTCCCTGTCCAACATTGACTACCAACAAACCCTCTGATTTTGGCCCGCCATCGTCAATGTCTTTAGTCCTGCTTACTATGTCAACATAAACAGCATCCTCGCTCGCAAGGCAAGGTTATCTCATTGAGACCGATGGATGATCTCCGATTGGAAAACTTCGTACTTCGAAGTTGGCGCGGTCGATTCGCCATACTGTCCGTTTGGGCGGAACGAATGCAAAGAAATTTTCCAGTGAGCCGATTTTGATGCTGTTTTTCACAATGTCTTCATCACCAACCACATATTCTGCATGCAAAATCTTGAAGGTCCAACTGAGAAACTCTACGTTCGCAAGCAACGATTCTTGAACACAAACGTAATATTATAGTAATGTAGAATATTATTATAGTAAGAATTTCGCAATAATTTTAATAAATGGTACCGCTCATGTCGTAATGCTATACATTATTTAACGATTATTTTATTTTAAGACTCAAAGTTGCAGTTTTAACTTGACCAATGCTTTGACAAGTCATTCTGCCCCCTCTGTCGGCCAATAAGATATGGCAGGTAATTTTTAAAATCAATAATTTACATAATGAATTACCTGTAATAACATGTTTTCTGTCAAAATGTCTTAGGGCTCCTCTGGATGCCACATTTTATGTCATAAAATAGCGAATTTCTCCATAAAATGTAGAAATGACAAAGTCGTCAATTTTTGTCGTCTGGATACAACAAAATACAATGCTTTTATTCCAAAATTGAAGGCCAAAAAGGACGAAATTATGGCATGAAAAAATAGACCGAAAAGGTCCATTTCTCATGTAAAGACAGTCTATCAAACCAGTTTCGTCGAAAATCGCGCATTTCGAAAGATCGCTGTCAACCTCAGGAGTGAATCATGGGACTTTGGACGGACGACCTCGACATCTCCTGGCTCAAGGAGCTTGTGCACCAAGCGGTCGTGGTTGGGAAAGGTGCGCGCAGTGGCCGCGCAAATCGCCAAAAGGTTTCGATGGAGGCATCTCGTTCCTCGAGGTCGAAGTCGAGTCCACGGAATGCCGAAAGATTTCGATGAAGGCATCTCGTTGCCTTCGAGCATTTCAGACACCCACATGGCCCCAGTCAAGACAGCGCCTTCGACGACGCCGAATGCGCTGTCGGAGCACACATAGTTGTAGGTTCATCTGAGCTGCGTGTAACTTTCGCGCGCAATAAAATTTCATCGAAATTTTATTGCGCGCATCATGTGGATCCAGACGGTTTCTCAAACATTGTTTTTTGGTATTTTGGTCAAAAAGTGCAAAATCTCAAAACCCATTTATGGCATAATTTTATGACGTGGTATCCAGAGGAGCCCTTAGCTATTCGGTGAAGCTCATCCTAATTTGAACTATAAACACTCCATTTTCCTATATACTCTAATAAGTTATACTGATGCGAAGAAATTTCTGAAACAAATTTATTTAAATACGTTTTACCCGATTGGATGATTTGTCATTTACCTCCGTCCAATCAGATTGACGGGCTACGTGCATATTCAACGTCGTTCCCAGTATTACTTCGAAGTACGTAGTTGTAATTGGTACTACTCTGGTCCTAAATATTTGCACACCTGACTTTGGAAACGCATACATTTGAGCCAAATTTAATGAATCATGTTTTATTATTGCCAGGTACTTATGTGTGAGAATTCAACTGGGCATCCATGGAAGCTTCCTCCGCAAGATGATTATTCAAGTGGATCAATGCGCTCTCGTACGACGTTGGATCACACTCAACATTATAGCCAGACAGGCTCTCAATTGTTGCGTCCTTGTTCATATGAGGTAGTTTATATGCGTTGCTTCCATGAACACCCATAGACAATTCCATTACCTTTTGCAAAGTAATAAATGTCTTAGAGAGCGTCGCGGAGGGTAACTCATGAAGCGCCGATTCCATAGCACCAATAAGCTCTTCGATCGTTCGAGTGCACTTCTGGTACTGCAGACTTTGAATAGAATTAAAGAATCCTAAATCTAACACGTTGAAGTCTGGACTATTTGGTGGCTGGTTCGCGATCGAAATACCTTGAATGCCCATTGACAGCATCAGCGTAGTAGTGACACAGCGATGGGGACTCGCATTGTCCTGCTGGATATAAATCTCACTCCTCTGAGATGTCCTAGGGAACTTCGCCTTGATGGCTGAGGTGACCTTTTCCAAATTGGCAGCTTGGTAGACGCCGGAGTCAACTGTCTGTGGTGGGATGACAGGGGCGCCGCGAGCTCGGTTCTTGCTTCTACGCTTGGCCAAGATGTGCTCCACAAATGGCCAGATGCCAATCTTGCCGTCGAACTCCTTCTTCGTGTGGTGGTCGTAACGTGGTCGGGCGACGGCGGCAAGAAACATCACTTTCGTGATGAACCTCTTGGACTTCACGGAGCGCAGGGCGAGCTCCTCGTCGTCGTACACGTAAAAGCGTCGTTTCACTTTGGTCAAAAAGAACCACTTTTCATCTACGTGTACATAGTCATGCATGTTTTCAAACACACGACCACCACCAGGCATCCTCCGGAGGAACCGGAGGCAGTGCTCCACACGTGCGACCATGTTGACCTCCGTCAGCAGCGGTTTGACGTAGCTTGACCGCGCCTTTAAGCGGGCCTCCTCTTTCATATGCCGGACAATGGTCGACTTGGGCAGGTGGCTGTTCGCTGCCAAGGAACGCAACGTTTGGCGATCGTGATGAGGAACAGACTTTACAGCTGCCTCAATTTTATGTGCAGTGCGCAATTTATTTCGACCAGAGTTCCCTAAAATAGTTTACCATTAAAATGAAATCCTCCGGATACGGTGTTTCGCAATCTCGAACTATTCCCAAGATGATTCACGAAACAAATGCGAAACTCATAGTTTCGTAATATCCGGTTAATTGTTTGGCGATCCACAACTATTTAGCAAATATCCGGTTAATTGTTTCGCAATCCAAAACTATTTAGCAAATCATTGATTTTGATGGAACGTATCCGGATAAATGTACCTTCGCATTCGTCATGGCGTGGGTTGTGCTGGTGACGGGAGGGTCCCGCGGGTTTGGCCGTGCACTGGCCTTGGCCTTCGCAGCGAACAAAGCCTCCGCCGACGATGGAGATCTGCACTTGGTAGAGAAGTTCTTCGTGGAGATAGTCCATCCAGCTCCATCTCTCGTTCTCATCGAATCTGTAGCACCTGTGGTCCCGTGACGCGGCTGGTATGGCAGCCACGGCGGCCGACGTCACTGCTGCTTGGCAACGCCAGGTATGGGTTCGAGCTAGGGTACTTGATCAAGCTCATATGATTCACCTGCACTGTACAGACCAGCCATAGCATCCATGTGACGCAGACCGTCGTGGACTTGAGCGACGACTCCACGTACGGACCTGCCATCGACACGTTCGTTGAGGAAGCACAAGCAGCCGCGTCCGTCGACCGTGTCGTGGTGTTCCACAACGCTGGATCCTTGGGCCAAGTGGGACGCATTGCCGAAGTGGCATCTCCCCAAGTGATTCGACGGCACATGGAACTGAACGTGAATTCCGTACTATGGATCAACAAACGGCAAGATCAAATGTCCATACTTCGACTAACCATAGTGTATATATCTAGACTCTTGCAAGTGTATGGCACCCAAGCTCAGGCAGCTAAAGGTATGTACAATCCCATTTCAGTTATAAATTGATATAAAGTGCTGTAGTGCCATCACCAGTGCTCTACTTGATCAACGTTAGTTCGTTAAACGCTATTGAACCCTTCGCCACCTGTGGACTCTACTGTGTTTTCAAAGGTACGGATGATTGGTTGACATGACTCGTCCTTCATTGATACTGTAATACATATGAAAACTCGTTCAAAATTGAATATATATTTATATATATTCATATATATCATGTATTATATATATATTCTCTATTATGTATATTATATCTATATTTATTTATTATTTCCGGTCTTGTAGCGGCTCGCGACATGCATTTCCGAGTGGTGGCCACGGAAGAAGACGCGACGCGTGTGAAATGCCTCAATTACGCGCCAGGACCCATGCAAACGGAAATGGGAAACGAGGTGGGCGATTTTACTATTTATAAATATATATATATACGCATATAATTACTATATTCATGGATGCAACGTAGATCCGAGATGGACATGCGACGGACCCGGCCCTCCAGCGCATGTTTAAAAAGCTCCAAGCCGATGTAAGCTCATTCAATTAGATATCAGTCCTGCATCGACAAGTTAGTGTATATTTCCGTTGGTATATACTGAATGAAATATGATTATATGTCTCATGTATATTATAACGTTAAGACCAATGTACTTGTTATTGTAGGGCACATATGTCGATGTGAATGTGTCGGCGCAGCTGTGTGTGTCGCATGTATTTGGGCCGACGCTGGTCTCCGGCTCCCATGTGGATTATTACGACATCTACCAAGGCTAATACATCCCTGCAGCATACTACTAGACAAATAAGTCTATATGCAGTCATATAACATCGGCCCTTTCCAATCTTGTAGTCTTGAGTTCGCGATTAAAGAGTAAGCACATGACGAGCTCGAATCCTACACTACGCATGCTGTTATTACACCGTGTCGAACTGTTGAACGATAACACAGAGCATCCGAGTGGTTTCGATTGGAACAGCATTGTCAGCTATGGGATGATAAGAATTTGCTACAACTGCAATAATATATCGATGCCTTTCTTGTTTGGTTGATAACGTTATTGTGCATTTCATCCAAATTTGGACTGGCGAGTGATTTCGCCAAATAGCATTTGAATCCATTTGATCCGATTTAAGCTTGTACAAACTATACGATACAACGATTAGTATATATATGGTTTTGATTCACCAACCATCGTTGCAGCTGATGCCCTAACTTGTCTGCGGCAATTTGGTTGTTGGGAAGGTTGATGCTGTTTATATTTCTCTGGTCGAGTTGTGAGTAAATAAATACTGGTATGTTTTAAATTCAGAGCATTGTCGCAGGCCAACACGAGTCATAGCTGCTAACCACCTTTGTAACCACATGCCTTTGCGTTGAAAAGACTATTGGTGTTTCAATACACTAGTTGGGGGCTATGTACGATGTACATTGGTAAAACCTTGTGGGACGCGTGATGAGACCTCAGAGGATTATAGTACTCTGACTGCAGCAGCAGCAGTAGCTACATACTAGAATACACTGCACAGGTATATCGTTGCGAACATAACATTGGATTCTACGTCCCCCGCGATAGCAAAGCAGTTGACAGCAACGAACGAACGAGCGTTGGAGTTGTTGAGGTTAGCCCTTGCCTTCCACCCGTTCAAATGACGACGGACGAAAGGGGGGGGGCGATCGCTGTTTGCTCTCGGGGGGGGGGTGTCGTGGTGCCGCACACGGTCTTGCCGAGGTCGAACCTTTTTCGTTATAGTTAGGCATTGCGTCGGCTGTCGTGTTTAAACGAAATTGGATTACAAGCCGCTGCGTGTTGGACCAAGGTCGAATTCTATGCGACGGTGTATTTCTTTGGTCGAAGTGTGAGTAAATAGCGACGATGTTTTCAATGAAATCACGCCATCGTCGCAGAGTAGTCCTAGTAGGAGTACTACTATGATAATTCAGTTAAGTTCGAACTGTTGTACTGTGTACCACAGGTACCACAAGGACTACAAAGTACAAATGTACTACTGTAGTAAGTCCTACAGTACAACTGTGCAATCGTCGTGATTGTTCCCAAGTTACCAGGTTCTACAAGCGACTACAAAGTTCCCCCTAACAGCATTGGCAAGCATTTTGCATGCCGAGGTCGAAGTCAGCCACAGTGCGCTCGTCGTTGTTGTTGATGGCGCCACCTATTCATAGTATTTATTACCTACGTGGCAGTCCAAATGTTGCTTCAATTCCATCCCAAATCCTGGCGAACAAAGGTCATTGGTGCAATGCTTCCTAAACGGACCAATCAGAAGCGAGTTGATAACGACCAGCGACAAAATAAGGCTTACGTTTTGACGACAAATATCTGGCTATCAATGATATCCTCCTTTGGTGGTGTTTTCGTTCGACAGGTGCAGATCCTGCCTACTTTTGAACGCACTCACTAGACCGCAACATGCGGGTAGCCTTCGTCCTCTACGCCCTACTGGGCTTGGCGTCGTGTGCGACCGCCCAATACGCCCATGATGTAGTCGTCGACTCAACTGACCGTCACCTTCGCTACGACACGGACGTCGCTGTACTGGAGCCAGTGCGAGACAATAAGGCCCAGTCGTATCGATCAAGTAGCAATGGGTCGAGGCGCGAGGCGGGTCCCAAACGAGCTCCCGGCCACTCAGCCAAGCCGAAGAAGCGCAGCAATGTTCACAAACCTGCTCAACCTTACAGAGAATCTCGTACTCGTACAATCAACAATGACGCACAACACCGTCAAGGAGGTGCCACGCCACGGCAAGTCGGGCGAAGTCGCGGCGACTACATGCAAGTGGGCCAACACAACAAGCCAGCGAAGAAGCAAATCTTCAAGAAGGTCAAAAAGGTGGCGAAGAAGGGGTTGAAGGTCGTGGGCAAAGCAACAGCGGTCGTGGGCAAGGTTCCGGGGCTTCAATTCGTCCCCGGTCCCATCGGATTGGTTGCCAAAGGTGCCCAAATGATCAACACACTACAAAACGCCAAGGGCAAGGGCGGGCTATTTCGAGCTGGCCTTAGTTTGGCTGGCCAAGGAGCGTTGGGAGCTAAAGCTCAAGTGGTCGCTGGCAAGGTCAGTAAAGTGAAGGCAGTGTACAACGCCCGCAAGAACCCAAAGGCGCTGCTTGGAGCAAGCCTCAATTTGGCCGGCAGTGGCATGCTAGGGAAGGGGGGCCAGAATTTTGCTGGGAAGGCGCAAAAAGTGATTGACAAGGTCGGAAAGGTCAAGGCTGTCTACGACACCCGGAAGAACCCCAAAGCACTCGCCAACGCCGCGTTGGGATTGGGGGCCAGTGGTATGCTGGGCAAGAAAGTGGCCAACGTCGCTAGCAAGGGACAAAGAGTTATGCATCGCGCCGAGCAAGTGCAAAACATTTACAACAACCGCAAAAATCCTCGTGGAGCCATCGCGGGGGTTCTGGACATGGCGCAAGACGGTGCGTTCGGCAAGCGAGGAGTGGCAGTAGCCGCCAAAGGCCAACAAATGGTGAAGCGATTCGACCAAGCAAAAGCTATCTATGACAACCGAAGAGACCCCCGTAAAGCCATTCAAGGGGCGTGGAACTTGGCCAAAGACGGCGGACTCGGCTCAAAAGTTCGAAGTGCGACCAACAATGTCGAGACTCGCGTTAAGACTGCTGCCAAGAAAGTAGCCAAGAAGGTAGCCAACCAGGTGCAGCAAAAAGTGCAGCTGCATCGCCCGGCGCTACAGCCAGCACCCCGCGCAGCCCCATCTACCGCCGCACAACCTCAACCGTTTCTTCGCGGTCGTAGAGGCTAGATTTGTGTGTTTATTTCGTCGACAAGGCAAGCCGCTGTTTAAATCTATTTTCTTTATGTCAAGTCACGCGAGGGCTAGTGTATGTAGCACCTCTTGGACCTCATCATGTTGCAAAAGGCCGAAGACGTGAATGCATTGCAAGTAGCCGAGTGGAGTTTGATTTCATAGATATAGTAAGGAAACAGCACATCGCTTGGCTAACTTCACAAGCCACATCAATATTACAATCTATAGGCTGGGTCAATCAACGCTTAGCACGTGGGGCGACGGTTGTCGTTGAGCTTGCCGTCGCGCAGGATGGTGCCGACGTTGACATGGCCGTGGCCAAAGCGGTTGTTGGGCCACTCCGAGTCGCTGACGCCGCCGCAGTTGGGGGAGCCAGGAAGGGTATCGTTACCGCGCAACTGCCAAAACGCTGGCTCGGTCGTGTGGAGCCCCGCCTGGTCCGTGGTGGCAGTCAAGTACTTGTACACGGCGTCGTAGGTCGACGCTCTTGAGAAGGGCCATGACACCGGCGACGTGGGGGGCTGCCATGGACGTCCCGGCCATGTGTATGTACCCCGTGTTGTTGAGGTGGCTCACGGATCGGGTGAAGAAGCCGGGGGCCGAGATGTCGGGCTTGACGTACGCAGGTCCATTGGTCGCTTGGGGACCCTTGGACGAAAAGAAGGCGAGTTTGTCCTCTTCGTTAGTGAACGATCCCATCCCCCCATATCAATACCGTCTTGTACCCACCAGGCACACCCACGGTGCCGCACTTTGGGCCTTAGTTGCCGTTGGCAAACACTGGGATGATCCCCGGCGCCTTCCACGCCGCCACCGCGGCTTCGAACCACGGATGGTACGCCGCATCGGCACCCCAGCTGTTGTTGACCACGTGGGGGCCCTTGCTTGCAGTCGGCGCCAGTGCCGTCCGGCTTGCTGGGGCACAGCATGAACTGCGCGCACTGCAACAAGGCTTCCCCTGTCCCCGATTTTTTGTACAAACCCATGCACGCAATCCACTTGGCGCCGGGGGCCACACCGATGCCGTGCGAGCCACCGTGGTCCCGATCGTGTGCGCTCCATGGCCGTCCGAGTCCGACGTCTTGTTGTACGGGTCAAACCAGCCGTTCTCGGCGCGGTAGTTGTGCTTGATGGCCTCGTGGGTGTTGATGGCGCCCGTGTCGATCGAGCCGACCACGACGCCTTGGCCCGTCGTGTAATTCCAGATCTCCGGGCCCCCCACGGCGTCGACCCCCCATTCGTTCGTGGCCGCCACGTCCTCCTCGGTGGAAGCAGAGCCTTGCAACACTTCCGGACGGGAAAAGTCGTTGGCGTTCAAGTCGACGTACGTGACCACGTTGAGCGCCGTGAGCGCGTCCAACGTGGCCTTGGTCACCCCCGAGATGGAGGCCGCGCCTCCGATGAACAAGCTTGTCACGGTGGCGTCCGCAGGCACCAAGCCAGCCAACTTGGCCTCGTTCTTCTCGGCCGCTTCCTTCAAAAAGTCGAACACGTACTGGCGGGGGGCCGTCGACGCCTTGGCACCGGTCTCCAGGGCCGCAATGGCCACGTTGAACTTGACGAGGACGTTGGCCTTGAGGGTGGATTCAGTACCGGACTCGAAGAACTGGTCGACACGCACGGACACTTTGGAAGCGGCGACGGCCGACGCAGCGAGAGAGAGCACCAACGCGGCTTGCGTGATGTTGATTGGACTTGTGGGGGTGGCTGCAAATGGAAAAGTGATGCAGGTCGGGCCGATGCAATGAATTGCTGCTTCACAATCACATGTAAAAGGGACTCTGCAAAGGCCGGAAAAGCCACAATATGGTGCGCCGCTTGGGGTGCACTTGGATTAACAGATGGCATTGGGGGAGATCGCACCGTTACTTGTATACGATCAACCATCGATTGGAAGTTCATGCAGCCGACTCACACGACCGGTCAAGGCCAGGGGCAATTGGGCGGAACCGTACTGGCAGTTTGAAGTACTCGAAAGTGTTCATGCTCTATGGATACATGCCGTGGAGACGGCAGCCTTATTTATGAAGGATTTCTCTGAAATCACAGAAGATCATATATTTGGAGTTATACGTTAGAAAGTACTAAAGTTAAACAAATCTTGCAACTCATCAGCTTTCGACAACCAGAGCTTTGGCGAGTAGAGTTTCTAAACCCATGTCAGAATCACACTGCCTCGCGTCTTCCAAAAGTCCCAAAAGATATGAGTATACCTGCTATATGCTGCGGTTCGTTGGGCCTAGCCATGAAGTGTGTAGCCTAAACCAGCTAGCTACAGGACGTGATGCAAATGAAAATGCTGTCAGCATTCGATTTTCGCTTCAACTTGTCAACGGAAGGCTTTCATTGGTGGAAACTTTCATTTAATTATCTATTCTTGACTTGAACAAAGTATGTAATAATTTTCGAAAGCGCGGCATTCGTTGTTGGAATGTCGAATAAAATCTTGATTCGGACGGCATACTCCCACCAAGGTCATGGTGCCGAGCGAAGTCAACGCGCTGAGAGCTCACGAAGAGCAGGCATGGACAGGCGTGGAACTGCTTGTGTGTGCCGTGCTCCAGCTCATCCTCGTGTTCCTCGCCTACCGCCTCGACAGGTCCACTGCGCAGCAGTGGTTCATCCCCGAGTCGGCCTGCGCCATTTTCTTTGGCCTTTGCGTACGTCCTTCTTAACCTCCATCTTGTACAGATATTTCGTTCGACCGAAGCTTATTGCCTTGTAGTTTGGCGTTGTGCTCAAGTTCTTCACCCCAGTACAAGATGATGCCATGGGGTTGAATCCCCAAGTGCTGTTCTTTGGCTTATTGCCTCCCATCATCCTCGAAGCCGGCTTCAACATGAAGAAACGGGCACGTCATATCATCCCTTCGATCCACCTTCTTATCAATGCATGCGAGTCTAGGGCTTCTTCTCCAACTTTTCCACGATCCTGCTCCTCGCCATCGTCGGGACGCTAGTGGCGACATTTGTCACGGGCGGCGCGCTCATCTGGCTTGGCCACCTCGGATGGATCACCCCTCTGACTCCCGCGGAAGCGTACTTGTACGGCTCACTCATCTCCGCCGTGGATCCCGTCGCGACGTTGTCGGTGTTCAAAAAGTCGGACGCGCCGCCCATGCTGTTCAACCTCGTGTTTGGCGAAAGCGTGCTCAACGATGGCGTGGGTAGGATGAACGACCTTCTTAGACACACACTATTTCCCGTCGTCGCGTATTCTCTCGTACTTATGCCTGGAATTGTAGCCATTGTAGTGTTTACGCTATTTCAAGAATCGATCCGGCAAGGCGTCCACGAGATCAACTCGCACGCCGCGTCCAACGTCATTCTCCAAGTGATTGTGATCCTCTTTGGCTCCATCTTACTCGCCGCCGTCGTCTGCCTCCTCTCGGCGTTCCTGCTCAAACATGCAGACCCAGCATTACAGCTCTACCCGACGTACGAAATCTCCATTATCCTGCTGTCGGCGTACATCAGGTAAGTACATACATCGAAATCAACTATTAATCTATCCATATTGTGCATTTCACCCAAATGTAAGAGAGAGTGATTTGCTTGCTATTTAATCTTGTACACACTATATACAGTATGTGGTTTAGCCCAATGAAAAAGATGGAGGTTAAACGTTTGGATTGGCAGAAATTCGCCATGACGTGATTTCATTGGCCCAGGCCGTTCTTGAATCGATTCGCGAGCGACATTCCGAACTCCAGTTTCGAATCGATTTGATAAGACCAGTTTTCTACGAATTGTTTTTTTAATATTTTTAATATTTTGATATTTTGAATACTTTGAATATTTTTAATAATAAAGCTGCTGTGGATATGAAGGTCAATATACTTTTATAAAGTACAGTTTGGTTTAAGAACAGGGCAGTATAACACAATGATATGAAGTTTTTTGCGATTTGGTTTCTTGGTTCACCTGGTTGGAAAGTCGTCTTGGATTCGTACATGTTATTCTAACTATGTCGTTGAATCTCCGAGTTTGCCGTGTTGGAGGGATGTGCTGTATGTGTTTTGTGACAAATGGGGGTATATATACATCGCCCGCCCCAACCTGTTTTTTATTCCTATTTTTTAGAACTATTTGGCAGCATATATATATATATATATATATATATATTGATACCATCGATAAAATCGTGGGTGTTGTGTGTAGTTATGTGGTGGGCGACTTGGCTGGCCTCAGCGGCATCGTAGCGCTCTTTTTCAGTGGAGTGCTCATGAGTCACTACCACTTGACCACAATTAGCCACGAAAGCGCCGCCGCCCTCAAGCACCTACTAAGCACCCTCGCATTTCTGGCCGAGAACTTCATCTTTCTGTACCTGGGGGTGTCTGTCGTGGCTTACTCGGGCGCGTTCACGTGGGATTGGGCGTTCATTGGATGGCAACTCCTCGTGTTGCTGGTAGCGCGAGCCGCCAATACATTTCCACTGTGCATCCTGGCAAATTTGGGCCGCAAGGAGCAGATTCCAGTGTCTGTACGTTGTCTTAACCACGTTTGGTGAAGATTCACATGGTTTTGTGACTTGATTGGTCTAGTTTATGGTCGTGATTTGGTTCTCGGGGTTGCGTGGGGCGATTGCGTTTGCGTTGGCGCTCAATGTGTGGACCATCCACACAGATCACGCCGGCGTAATCAAGAGCAGCACGCTGTTTACGGTCATGAGTACGACGTTGGTGCGTGACGCCAAATGTTATCACAAAACGTGACCAATCTACATATGTAGGTGTTTGGGATGCTCACGGGACCGCTCTTGACGAGTTTGGGGCTGGCCAAGGCGACGACCATGTCGCTGCGCCCCGAAGCGGTCAAGCTGTTGGATGAAATGGAAGACGATGATGCTGATGAAGACCCGCGGCGGACGGCGGCGGGCGGCCATCAAGGGTCGACTCATGGTGGGGGCATGCAAGGGCTGTGGACGACTGTGGACGAAAAGTACCTCATGCCTATCTTTGGCCAGCGAGGAGACGATGGACAAGGCGCTGCGAGGGGGTAGTCGCCGCTAACTTAGTGCAAATTTGATGATATATCGCGTCGTAGTGTGTATTATAGTACTGTAGCCATCTATTAGTGTGGAGGACAGGCACGGATGAAATACTAGGACATGATGAACGAGTAAAGGGCAATAACGGCTTTTATGTGGGTGTGATGGGATTTCATCAAAAACTAATAACGTTAGTGAGTACTCCACCATTTTGCGTTTAATTACAGCTTATTTTCAATATATTTATTTCCACCAACGTCCGATATATTTCACGGAATCGCCAATATAATTCACCCAACCTCCAGTCCGCAAACGACAAAGTCGTCAAACGTCACTTTGTATTGTCCTATTACCCGACTTTTGGGCTGACTATCTATTTATCGATCGATTCTTATACTGAATATTGTATGTAAAAAGGCGTAGATGGGTATCACACTAATTGAATTCACACACTAATTTGGTATTGATGACGGGTTCCTGCAATCTGATTGGTTAAATCCTTTTGTCGATTCTTCTGTCCATCTATTTATTGGTTATGTTGATCCATTATGTTGCGCTCCAGTTTAGAATATAAACACATAAACAATACCCCAATGGAACCAAATCAGCACTTGTTTATAGGTTACGAGGATATATGTCCATGGGTTCAACACTTTAGACGGAATGGGTGGTCAGTAGGACAGTGTTATCAAGGGTCAGAGGTGGGCACATGGCAGCGCGCTCGGCATCGGACTGGAACGCGCCATGGGACGCCGCGGCGGACGGGTGGCAGCACATGTGTTGGACAGCGGAGCATGCAGGGAAATGGGCGATGGAGGGAAGATATGTCTACGGTGGGAAGGCTCACATGTACAGCGTGCGCTTGCAGAGCGGAATGGGGCAAAGCGGATCCAGGCAGTCCTTGCGGTGTTCGTCCGCGATCATGGTCCACAGTTTGCATGCGCCGCAACTGGATCGGTCGTGCGACGATAGCTGCGACGCCAAGTGCGCGCGGACCTTGGTGACAAAGGCCGTGGTGGATTGGCATAGTTTGTTGGAACACCCGTCTGAGCATTGCGCGACGTGGAAGAGGCCGCGCAGAACGGATTGCAGTTTCTCGGACTGGAGCATTGGGTGCGACGGTGGTTGTTGTGGTTGATGTGGTTGCTGGGGTGGTTGCTGGTGCGAAACAGCCGACTTTGTCGCCGATACACTCGGCACTGGGGCCGGTGCGGCTTCGGAGATGGTGTCCAGAGGACGTTTCTTCAACACGAGGACGACGGGGCTGATTTTGGGGAGGCGTGTGCTAGGTTGCATGACTGGGTACTGGGTAGACGAGGATCGGGGCGCACATGGCAACGTTGTCGATGGGGAAGGAAAGGTGGCGCCGCTGCCTCCGAGGGCCCGCTTTTTGGGCGCAGGCGCGGTCACTGGATCGTCGTTGACAGGGTGGTGGTTTTCATCGGGAAGGAATCGTTTGGGACGCAGAATCTCCATGTACGGGTGACTCGCGGAAGCCTCCGCTGTGGAACTAGGTGCTTCCCGTGGACGTAAGGCGTCTGTGGGCGGACAGTGGCGGCTTTTGTCCAATGTGCTCATGTATGATGGCCAGGAAGGAAATACACGCCCACATGGCTGCGACCTGCACATGGAATTTGAATTCGCCACGTTTATCTGTGTCTTTGTAGCGGGGTTAAAATCTTTGGTATTTAATGATTCATGAATGTAGGTCTACCATCACTCTACGTTGCCCTCTCTCCAATCGAACGTTTGAGGAGCGTTCGGCAACATCACGATGATGGAGCGACGAAGATGAAGGCCATGCATGTATCTGTGTAGGATGGCTTGGACGGAGAAGCGCGTTATCTAGACGACATGGTCTGCACAATATGAGCTGCCTCCGATGCAGTCGCGTTAGCTCGGTCTTTGATATGCCTGCGCTTGGCAACCAGCAGCCGGTCGCCTTGGTTTTTCACTTCCCGAGAGGCATCTGCCGCCATCTACATACGTATTCACCACCCTCCTATGTCATCCAATTCGAACCGCCTGATCGTGACATACCGAAAGCGATCGTTTCTGCGGCGTTGTCCTTGTGGTCCTGACGACGTGTCGCGGGGCGGCGGCCTTGATCATCTTGCGCTCCATGTCAAGCATGTAGTCTTGCTGTTCACCAATGACGCTGCCCGGGCGACACAAGCTATCACGGACAGATGCTTCAAGTTCGTTGGACGTTTGTGTCCGCCGTCGTACCGTAGCCATCCAATTGCGTCTTTGGCTTTGAACCCGTCGTGCTTGATCATGTAGCATCCAATGACCGTGCCCGTGCGTCCCAAGCCAGCTTTGCAGTGCACTGCGACGGCGCCAGGCGTGGCTTCGCAGGCCGCGAGGAATCGCCTTAGGATAGCCGACGGGGGGTTGGCTCCATCGGGAAACCCCAAGTCCAAATGGGCAATACCCGCGCTTCGAAACGGCGACGGGTCGTACAGCGCCTCGTTTAGTCGAACCACGAGCGTCACATTCGCTTTCATGAACATCGGAATGAAAAAACCCGGCGGGTGCGTGGTCGCGTCAGGTGTTGCCACGTCTTGGGGCCCAGCAAACGCGACGAACTTTGGACTGATCCAGTTCAAATCGCCATGTTCCACCTTTTCGTAGTGGAGGTAGTCGGCAACGTTAAACGATTGACGGCATGTGTACTACACAGTATGTACATCGTTGTGAAGGCGGTCCTAGCCATGTGAGATACAGTACTACGTATGCACTGAAACCATGTGATATTGTTGTGTTTCTTCGAACTGTAAACTGGAGAATGAATGAATCGACGACACAACCACATCAGTGTACAGAGATTGAGCCAATCACGTTGCAGGAAACCCCCGTGAACGTCAAATTATTAGTGTGTGACTTCAATTAGTGTGATACCAATCACATGACTTTATATACAAAATTCAATACAACGAAGCGATGATCGATGGTGGATTTGACGAATCAGCACAAAAGTAATCCAAGAACAATACAGGACTGCTTTGGGAGCAGCAGCATCGACTGTACATAGTCTGTCTTGCCTGCAGGGAAAGCGCTCGATGGAAGCCGCGAACGACGTCGACGACAGCAACTTGAAACGGACATGCTTCGTCGGTAGCATCGTGAAAGGATGGGAGGTTCATGTGGCGGAAGGGCTGGACAGCCGACTCGGGTGCTTGGCGGTTGTACAGAACTCCCCAACACGCTAATAAACACACCTGCACGCAGGCTTACACAACGATTGATGATGACATGATCGTACCATGTTGACTTGGGCATGGATATCTGTCGACGACACAAGGACATGTAGTTGCACGTGGGCCGTCTTGGCTGCCGTGAGTTGGTCTGAAAGTACTGCGCAGAACCGAAAGGTATGGCCAAGGTGCAGAGGTCCAAAGTCGTCAAAGTAGTTGATATACACGAGCACGTCAGGGCTAACGTTCAAGTACGTCGTGTGGGGCAGCACTGGACCTATATCATCGTCCGACAAGTGCATGTACAGACGGTCAGGAAGGATTTCCACCGTCGAGCTGGTGCCTGCCATGGTTTGATGACCAGCTATGAAGAAACCGCCCAAGTTTCCTGTGCTGTGATTGGTCCATTCCAGAAATCCAGCCAATCCAACTCGAGCATGTACAGTAGTAGTCGATTGAATTAAATGTGTGATAGGCTTGAGGTTTTGACTGCTGTTTACGAACACGTTCGAAACGCGTCCTTTTTGCACTGGTACACACGCAAGCGGCGAAATGCTCGAGGTGGTTTGGGCAACAAGGCAAAAACGGGGGCGATATTGACACGGTGCAATGTATCATATCTAATCGGTGGAATGGGGTGGACACTGCTTTCGTGTCCGCACTTACTTCCCTTGACCAAACGGCAAAGTGATGTAACGCAAAACCATCACCCATCAAAGTTCACACATCGTGATGAATTTTGAATTCCACGCGACATGCACAAATCACCCAACACACACGGACGTAATGGTATTATTGTCGTGGGCTCTGGGGATTCTGACAAGTCCATGCTGACTTTGACTTGTGTGGGCTGATACTACACAAAGCACAGTATTCATACAGTAGTAGTAGTATCGCCAAGAAAAGCGCGGCTTATTCACAATACCTATTGCTACTTCGAGATAAAATCTTGCCTACTCTTGGTCGAAAGTCGGATGACCCAGTCGTTGAGTTAAGCTCACCTGTACAGTACTTCCAGTTAGTGGCGAGCAGGTACACTCGATCTACACTGTACAGCTATCACCCCGCTACAACCAACAACATTTGATGTTCATGACTAACGTGAGCGAGTACAATTCCCTCATTAAAACAGTACCACTGTTTGTGTTCTCAGAAAACATTGCAATTTGAGTGTTTATTGGGTAATTATTTGAGTGTTTATTGGGGAATTAATTAGTCACTTCTTACTAACTGTAAGCTTAGGGGTTAAGTGCATCTCAGTGGTTAACAATCGCTAACCACTGGTGATGCAGTCAACCCCGGGGATTTAGCATCGTAGGTACTTATTGAGGATAGGATGGAGTCGGGCTACGGGGCTACGGGCGAAAAAGGGTATCCGGATGGGATTATTTCCTCATTGGTACATTGTTTTAATGAGAGAATTATTCCATGAGCGAGTAGTATCTGCTTATAGTAACATGGTCGCATCACCATAAATACAGTTAGAGTGTACGTAAAGTCACCTCTGGTTTGGTCATTTTAGTCCATTAAATATTACTTCGAGATTTCAGTGTGGTCGATGATAAGGTGATTGGCGATATGAGTGGGAGGAGTGGTGATAGTGCATTTAACATATCCAACTCTATTAGGACCAGCTGGATTTGCGTGCACTTTGTACGAGCGCTTACGAGCCACAAAATACTGTACCCCTACGAGCCACGAACTACAACTGGAATGACTAAGGACATCGAAAAAAAAGTTATCGACTCCCAATTCGTGCAAAATACTGGTATAACGATTCTCCAGTTCTTTACAGTATATACCTACATACTAGTATGGCACGTCGCTACGATAATGCACGGGTGCTCCATTTGATTCGTATTTTCACTCTGGTGTTGTGTACTAGTTAGTACCCCAGGGCAAGCTTACGGTACTGCAATACCAGTAGTACTGTACTGTACTTGAAGTAGTACTACCGGTAGTATTTTGGAACACTGAGTCTTCCGAACTGTGAAGTCCCCCTGTTGTAAGTTACAGTAATTCTGCAATGAACCCATCTGGAGATCACAAGTTTCTGGGGTTTGCCCCACACTGGATACCAGACGAATCTACAGTACCACTAGGTTGAAAGGTACAGTCGAAAAGTACTTTCACAAATCCCTGTAAAAGTGTGGAATTTGGCTGCGAATCAACACAAGGTTTTTCACGGCTCACTGAAGTTCGTGGCATCAACACGCAGCTTTCGCTTTGGAAGTTGTTATTAGCCAACACCAGCAACAAGTGCAGGAAATGCTTATAGTTACGGTATAGAAATATTTATTATCCCTGTCTAGTGTATGTGCGTCAAGGATTCTCATATCCAAGGCGTTTGAGAAGACCATTCCAAATCTCACCCCACTGCAGTACTACCATGAATTAAATGTTGTCAATGTCCAAAGCATGACGAGTGATATGCGAGCGTTTCGACAAATGCTCAATGCTCCAAGCATACACTTTGAAGTCGTTTGGTGTCCAACCTGCGATAGAACTTATCGAGAACCCGCAGATGGTTTTGCCACGCCCTCCAGCTCAAGCACGCCGTCCTAGCGCTTGGAAACTCGTGGATTTGAGCTTTTAAAATACAATTTCAAACATATGTTCGAAACACGTTCCGAACGCCGAGGTCAACCAAAATGCATGTGTTTAGTTCTGAGTTCAAGTTGGGCGAACGCCCTCCCATCTCACTTTTAGATTTGTACACTTCAGACAAGTTGTAATCCCCATGACATCCATCGACGCCTCGCCATCGTCCCCCACGCCGCCGCCGCCGCCGTCTCCGTCATCGGCACCTCGGGAGGACCAGCGGTGTAAGTACCCATACAAGGCGTGCTTTCATCCCCGCTCCATGAAGAAGGACGGCGAAGCGCACTCGCTGTGTGAATTCCACCGCACGAAAGCCAATTCGATTCAAAAGATCTACGCAACAAAACGGCGACAACAGCAGCGGGCGCTCAAAAAGCTCAAGATTCTGCAGCACAAACATCGACCTGATGAGTACTACGCCACACCTTCACCCACACTTCCCCAACTTCGCCACATGAACGCAGCCAGCCGCGACCAAGTTGATCGTCAAGACCTTCATCATCGACTCCCGTACGAAGACGCGATCTTCCACGCTCGTTTGCAGCATCAACGTCGACTAAACGAATCAGCTTTCCCCATGTCGTCGGTGGCATCGCGGAGGACGACCGACGGGATGACCACGGCGCCGCCGCCGCGGGTGTACGACATGAACTTTCTCCTTAACCAAGCTTGAAAATGTCAGAGGATACATTAAGAGATCGAGTGGTATTCATACAGTTGGTGTCAACGAACACCTTCGTTCCATCGGAAGAATATTCTGTTCCGGGTGTACAGTACAGTGTCAGCAGGACAGGACAGTCAGTGCGTTTTTGACAGTCTGTCTTTTATGTGTACAGTAGTACATGTGCACTGTACCGTATACTACTAATATACGTATATGGGGCACGTCATCTATAAACTTCCAACTGGCCAAATCGAGGAGTGGAGGTTTTATTATTTAACGTACAATTAATGTAGTTAAACCCAAAAACAAAATACGTTAAATACTGATTTCATGCGTTTTATCACTGCAGTGGGAGGTCCCAATTGCCTCCGGATATTATATACGGATAAGAGTCACATACAAAAATCAAGATACATCTCAGCGGCCACCCCTATGGCCAAATGGGTATTTCCCAGGATCGTCCAACCAAGGCCAAAATTTCTCATGATCGTCCAAGTTGAACTTTGTCGAAATAATTTTATTCCAAATCGTCCAAGTAGTTTTCATTGGCTAAAAATACTTGGTTAAAAAAGCTATGTCGTGTTTTCCATTGCCATTCCAGAATTCCACAGACCGTGCCGCGCCAGAACGCAGGCATGGACCAAGCACATGCTGGAACATCGGTGAGCACGATCATCCTTCCATAACGTTAACCTAACGGTGTGCTC